>NC_141608.1:5460089-5760089 GCF_047967505.1 Dipteris shenzhenensis
AGTGTGCTAAAAAGGTCTAACTTTCTCTAGGGCTCATAAGAAGCAAGAGCATATATGAACCAACAAGAAGGGATGCTTGAAGCAAATATAGGTGACTATGAGAGTGTTTATTTTGTTTCAAAGATGATTGATGCATGGATTAGAACATGCTCACATACTATGTGAGTCTTGGGTTTGAAGTCTAGCAAGGTAGAAGACTTGAAATGGTGGTTTCAACCTTGGCTAGACACATGGTCTACATGGTCTAAGCTAGATGTTGAAATGGATGAAGCTTATGAGAATGATGACTTTGTATTGAAGTAGACTCTATGGAAGAAAATACCAATGAAAGTGAGGATGTTATTGCACTTAGTGAGATTAGACATGAAATCAATGACATTTTGAATGAAACAAGCAATACACCCTCTAAGAGGACATTAGCCCTATTGTAGAGGTGGACGAAAAGTCCATTTTCAAGTCAACTTTGATGAGCCAGCTCAATGGACACCCAACCTTATCAAAGATAGACTCACAAGGGTAAAGCACACTGTTTACTAGGTGTTTACTTTGACCATGATACAAACACATGATCAAATGGATTTTTTGTTTGGCATAGGTTGTGATTGTGCTGTATACTTTCATGATGGCACAAAATTAGAAGAAGTTCAACACACAAAAAGAAAAGGAAAAGCTACAAGCTCGAGGAAGATGGATGCAACTCAATAGTACATGGTACTTGGGAAGATTTCAAAAGATGAGGAGTAAGTGGGAGGGAGGTATGTGGATTATAAGCATGGTTTTGATTTAACAGATAGGCCCCAAGGCTTGGAATTTCAGCTTGGTTGGTATATAAGGGTGAAAGGAGAACTAATGTTCACATATGATTTGACTGACTTAAACATGGTGGACATTGAGATGATTATTGCTTTAGCAAACTTCACATTTAATGCACGAACGGATAAGTACCAACTAGATGAGAATGACTACAAAGTTTTTAATGACTTCTTAAAAAGAGCTAAGTAAGTTTACCATTCATTTTCATGTAGCTAGAAACTTTCAAGAATGTCTTATAATGTGTTAGATAATCCTTGACTAGTTGTGGTTTCAGATAATGATGCTTCACATATACTGCATAATGGTTGGGTTAATTGTTGAGGCGAAAATCTCGATTTTTTGTAAGTGGAATATCTTAAGACAAAACTTCAATACAAATTTTTTCTAGCTTTCTCTTCTTACATTAAGCACATCAATCTCTTTTGATGAAACAATAGGAGATCCTCATTGGATGGAGGGCCAAATTTGGGAGTGGCTTGTTTATAACCCCTCCCTTGGCTATGTTACTTGTACTATGAATAGGACATTTTCCCATTGTACATGTTATCCTATTGAAGCCAGCCTGGTTTCCCTAAAGGAGGATGAGAAGTCTGCAGCAACAATGGTTTTTAGTCTAGTTATCTTCAGTTGAATTGTTGCTGCATCCAAAGGAGGTTTTAGCTGTACTCTTGATGACAATTCTTGGTTGTAATTCATCTCTATTTTTAGTTATTATTAATATAGTTATACTTTTGATCCAATTCTAGCTTCTCTTCTATTGGGTATTATCATGTGTGTATAAAGGGTGCATACTGTGACATAAAAAATACAATGTTTTATTCGATTGCACGATGTGGGTTCTCATACGTAGTGCCTATATCAACTTACACTAAAATGTACAAGAGGAGGGAAAAAATAATAGGCTCGTCATTTTTTAGATTTATAGAAGGGATATAATTATTGACAAAAAAATTCACAGAAGGGGTACATAATATAAAGAAAGAGGTTATAGAGAGGTCTTTTAAATAGCTTTTGAATGTACATTGTATACATGGCTTATACAAGGTGGACTCCCCGAGAAGTAGTCCTAGCACTTCCAAGAAGTTGTACAAGCTAAAACAGAGGCTAGCATATCTCTATACTAAAATGAAAAGCTAAGGGGGATCCTCCAAACTCTAGGCCTGGTCCAAGGCATCTGCAAGCACCTCCAAACTTTTGCATGTGTGTGCGGGTGCATGCGCGGGTACACACACACACACACACACACACACTTTTTAATGTACCCCCCCCCACACACACACATGTATATGCACACACCCCCCTTTTTTTTGTTGTCGGTGAGACCTGGGAAATATTTGCATACCCATTATGTACCTTTCCTGATTGTCCAGTTCTAATAATTATTTTTTGGATTTACATACATGAGCTAGTCCATACATGTTATGACTGATTTTTTTGATAATGAATAATTAAAAAATAATGCTAAAACTCATGACAATAATATTTGTTGGAGGCTACCGTTCTACAAAAATATTTGACACTCTATGGACTTATGGATGAATATTTGGGTAGCTAAGAGCGAATATATTTATACCTTACCTAAGCATTTCACGGCTAGATAAAAAGGTGGGATTAGTCGGCATATTAGGCCTACTTTACGGTGCATGTGATAGACATTTATTAGTTGGAAGAGGGTACCCTATTTCTATAGTGCTTCATCCCCCTTCTAGCTGTCTATTTCCTCCCCATTCCTCAACTTGTTCCTTACCGATACGCTTCCTCTTCCTACTCTTTCCCTTGCACCTATGGCCTCTTCTCAGGTTGGTTTGTTTGGCATCTCTCTTGATCCTCTTCTATTATTACTACCTACATCCTTGCTACGTGATTGGCATGGTTTGCAGGCCTCTCATACCTTCTCCTTGTTGCTGTGACACCATTTGCTGCTCCCTTGGTCTCCCACCTTTCTACATACTGCCTCAATGCTTGGTCATTTTCTTCTGTTGCTGAGTCGCCACCCGGATGATACTCTGCTAGTCATGCTCGCCCTTGCTGCATTCTTGCATGGTTTCACATCTAGCCACGCTAGGTGTGTTGCGTCTCTGTGGTGGGATAGCAATGTTAAGCATCTCACCTGAGGGCCTGCTACATGTCGCCTCGATCGCTGGCTCTGGTCCAACACTCCTCGACAGTCGTGGTATCCTTCATGTTGCTACCTATTTACTTTTTGGGTCCTTTGGCCCTCCTAATCCTTACTTCCTTGGCTCCCAATCCTATCCTCTGGTGACGCAATCGTATGAGATGGTGGTGCTCTCCCATGCTATGAATACCTTTGTTCGTAGCGGATCGTTGCTAGACTCTAAGCTACTTGCTATCTCTGGTTTTATGACATGCTTTCTTAAGCATCATGTGCCACTATTTGAATTACCTTACTCGCTACTGTAGTCTTACTATTGCTAACGGCTGAAAAATAGTGTAGATTTATATCATCCGTGTGCTGTGCCTTTCCTTGTGTATAGTCGTAGTTAGTCATTTAACATTTATTGCTACTTGTAGTGTTTTGTTTAGTGTTACTTTTAATGTGGTCTTAGTCCTTTTGGTAGCGTTTCTTTTAATGTTTGTTTTAGTGTTAATTATAGCGCTATGCTTTTTATGTAGTCTTATAGGTTAGGTGTTCCAAGATTCTAGAAAGCATTTGGTTAGGTTACTTTAAGGGTGAGTCATTAGATCTGATTGATTTACTCTTTAGCATGATTTTTACGGCAAGTGCTTAGTCTTTAAGTGAGCTATTTACTACATCCCCCCCCCCCTTTTTTTTCTTGGTAGCTAATTACCTATGCCCCCCAAAAAAAAAATTTTTTCCTTTCTATGTTATAGGATTTTGCATCTTTTCAACCCCTTAATTGTGCACGTATTAGGGCATACGGAGACTTCTCTTTGACGTAGTTGATTGGCATGATTTTCCTATATAGATAGTGGATAGTTCTATGTGATGTCAAATTTTTCCTCATAGTAAGATAAGGGGCACTCTTTAGATATTGGATAGTTTTTGTGGCCTACTTACCCTTGGTTCTGACGAATGGATGGCTCCTTTTAGGACACATCTGGCACTTATACCCCTCGAAAGATGGCCCGTATGTCCGTTAACTTGGATCTTGCCACTATCGCCCTCGTCAATAAAAAGCCATAGGAGGATAGAAAAGATGGATTGACTTCACATCAAGCGTTTACAAATGCTAGAACATGACCCTATCTACCACGAAAAACCAAGAAAATGTGAAAATGAGATTCCGCTAGTCTTGACATAACTTGGGCTTATCTCTTCCATGACATATTGAGACACTTTGTTGGCCTACCCCATTTGAAGCATCCTCCGATGCAACATGCACTTATTTATTGTTAGATATCAATGCTCCACTCTCGTGTAACTACATGGGAACCAGCTAACTCTACTTGTAAGGCCCCCATATGAGGAGAAGGCATTTGAGTAGCTCGGTAATCCGGTAGGTCCTGGTTTGGACACCAGATGGGGGCCATGTGTGGCCTGATGGCTGGACGGCTTCAGATAGAGTTGGCACACTGCCAACTAGGCTACATGCAAGTGCGGGAAGGCATCCCATGACTGACCGCACTGAGGGTAGATGGAGCATTTCCCGAGGCAGCCCACTCTCTGGTTGCGGGGCCCGTTTGAAGCCCCAGATGATCCCAGATGGCTCTAGGCCAAATGATAACCATAGGTTAGTTGCTCTATTCTGCTCCACGATTCTATCGTGTGGTCGGTGGCCTATTTCGGGACCTCCAATTGGCTGTTTTGGGACGATTGGGTCGGTCACCCAATTGGGTCTAACCGACTATGACTGGTGGCTATATAAGAGAAATCCCGTGAAGCCCATTATCATCACTGGCTATAGCAACCCTGATTACTTAGAATCCAGCCTCCGTCCTCTACTGTTTCCAGCATGCCATCGAAGCTTCTCACACAGGAGCACACGGTTGAGAGGCAGTGCCATTTATTGTATCAGTTTTACAATAATCAAATTTTTGATTCTCCATACTATCTGCTTTTCTCTCTTGCATACGAGATCCTGTTATCTGTTGAGCACAAACGTTGTATTGTTTTCTTACATGGTATCAAAGCTTGGGCTCTAGCAAGAAGATTTGGTAGTGTGTTTCTGTTTGCGAGCAAATTGTGAGAGATGGCCCAGCCTGCAAGACTATGAATCCCACCATTCGGCGAAAGCGAAAAGTTGGATGGCACTAACTATCCACTCTGGAAGTTCAAGATGAAGACCATCCTAAGTGCATACGAGCTTTGGGACACTGCTATTGGGGTGGACGTGAAGCCGGTTGCAAGACCGAATTCAGCCAATGCAGGACAACGGATAGTACCAACTGCGGATCAGATTCTCGCGTGGACAAGAAGAAATGTAGATGCGCTGTGTTCTATTGTTTGCAGTGTAAGTGATTCTATCATGGCGTTAATTCAACATGTCACCACAGTGGAGGAGGCATGGACGGTCTTGAAAAATCAATATGAGACCATGAATCAGACGCGGATTCAGAATCTGGAGACTCAACTCGCGAATGAGAAACTGTCTGAGTCTGAAACGACAGAGAAGTTCATCACCAGGGTGAAGAATCTACGCGATCAGATGACTGCGATTGGCATCACCATCACCAATGAGAATCTAGCATGAAGGTGCATACGGATTCTCCCACCAAAGTACGACGGTCTTGTTATGGCGCTGAATACGCATAACAGAAATCCGCCCTCAACTTTGAGGATTTCAGCGCGATGCTTCTGGAGGAGGAGATGCGTCAAAAGACGAGGACTGGAGAAGATTCGGCTTTCTCGGCTGGATCAAAGAAAGGTAAGGGTAAGGACTCTGGTAACCCATTTTCTTCTGATGATAAAAAGAGAAAGAAGAAGATCAAGTGCTTCTATTGCAACAAGGCAGGGCACAAGTAGAATGAGTGCCAGAAGAAGATTGCAAATGAGAAGAACGGAGTAAAGAAAGAGTCCAGCAACAGCGTGCAGGGAGTACTAGTAGAGCTGTTCATAGCAATTGAGGAGATTTGCACGGAGGTAGTTCATGTACCTGCGGATGAACCTTGGATTATTGACAGTGGTGCATGGCACCACGTGACCAGTCGAAAGGATTGGTATACCACTCTACATCCGATAGGGAATGACATCCTGATAGCAGTCGGTAATGATGCAAAATGTCCAGCAAAAGGAAAAGGTACGATTGCTCTCAAGTCAGATGGAGTTGTAAAACAATTGTCTGATGTTCTTTATGTGCCAGATATCAAAAGGAACTTGTTGTCCATTTCTGCGATCACGGATTGGGACCTCAAAGTTCACTTCGATAAGAATGGCGCACAGATTTTGGATCTTCAAGGGAAGGTCATTGGTAAAGGTACACGGCGCAACAACATCTACAAACTCTCAGCTTTCAGTGCTCAAGCCGATGTGAGCAACACTAACCTGTGGCATGAGAGGTTTGGTCATCTAAACCTTAGTTCTTTAAAGGAGATGCATAAAAGTGGAATGATTGCAGACCTACCAGAAATTACGTATCTGCTCGATGTATGTGAAGCTTGCATGATGGGCAAGCAGCATCAGCAGCCCTTTCCTAAAGAGGCCAGCAGGGCAAAGGCTCCTCTAGAGCTCATTCACACGGACCTCTGCGGAAAGATGGAGACGGAAGCTTTAGGTGGTTCCTACTACTTCATGACGCTGATCGATGACTACAGTAGAAGGATATGGATCTACTTCCTGAAGACTAAAGATGAGGCTTTTAGTAAATTCAAAGAATGGCATGCAATGGTCAAAAAAGAAACGGGGAGGAAGGTGAAGAAGTTGAGATCAGACAGAGGTGGAGAGTTCACATCAAGTGAATTCGAAAGTTACTGCAAAAGTCACGGGATCAAGAGGCAGAGACCCCCGCCACATATATCATAGCAAATCGGAGTAGCAGAGCGCAAGATGCACGTCATCTGTGAAATGGGCAGGAGTATGATGAAAGGGAAAGATTTGCCGAAGACTTTCTGGGCTAAAGCATGTAACACGGCAGTCTGAATCGTAGCTACACGAAGGCTGTGAATGGGATGACTCCATTGCAGGCCTTTTCTGGTAAGAAACCTTCAGCTGCACATTTCAGAGTTTTTGGATGTGACTGTTTTGTGCATGTCCCTGATGCTAACAGGACCAAATGGGAACCGAAGAGCCAGAAGTGTATTTTCTTCGGCTATACTGAAGAGGCAAAGGGTTACTATCTCTATAATCCTGTTACCAAGAAGGTAATAGTAAGTCGCGATGTGGTCTTCTCTGAATAGCCACATCAATTGGAGGAGGATGCTTCCTTCCCATACAATAATGACTAAGATATCCATCTAGTACAACCACCAACAACAGACCAAACTCCCCCAATGGTGCTTGGGAGGATTCAAGATAAAGAAGAGGAAGAAGAGCCTACAGAATCACAATGGCAACGGCCATTCCTGAAGTGGGTAAAGCAGCTTTTGGACGATAGAGAACCTTTAGCCATTGAGGAGGAACCATCCGAACACTGCCGGTCCAAGAGACTAGACGAGCAAAGAAGGGCACAAGAACACTTGGTCAACTACGCTTTGATGACAGAGGTGATCCGTGCTGAAGAACCCAAGTGTCTTGAAGAGGCACAGGGTGATGATATGTGGATGGAGGCTATGCAGTCGGCGTATGGCTCCATAATGAAGAACAACACTTGGGACCTTGTGGATCGACCACCAAAATGCAAGGTAATCAGCACCAAGTGGGTGTACAAGACCAAGTACAAGTCCGATGGCACGTTAGATAAGTACAAGGCTCGGCTCGTGGCAAAAGGATTCGCACAGGTACATGGTTTTGATTATCAGGCTAACCACAATTCGCAGTGTTTTGGCTTCAGCAGCACAGGAAAGTTGGCCTGTGTTTTAGATGGATGTAAAATCCGCCTTTCTAAATGGAGATCTCAAGGAGGAGGTATACGTGGAACAACCACCAGGTTTTGTGATAGCCAGTTCAGAAGGTAAAGTCTGTAAACTAAAGAAGGCACTTTACAGGCTAAAACAGGCCCCACGGGCATGGTACCAGCAGATTGATGCCTACTTTCTACAAAATAGGTTCAAGAGGAGCCCATCTGATGTAAATTTGTATATCTACAGAGAAGGAGGCAGGTGTATGATCGTGGTCCTTTATGTGGATGACCTTGTCATAGCAGGGAACCATGAAGAAAAGATCTCGCAGATAAAGCAATTGCTAGGAAGAGAGTTTGAAATGACAGACCTTGGACTGATGCATTTCTATTTGGGGATTGAAGTTTGGCAAGAGCCAAAATAGATCTTCATCTCACAGCTGAAGTATTGTGGAGAGATACTGAAGGCATTTGGCATGGCTGAGTGTGAAACCGATGTCTATTGTTTGGTGGAGAGCATTAAGGTTTGTTCCAGATGCAATAATAGAAGAAGTATGCAAGAAGATCCTAAGCGAGCACACTGCAACTCAGAGGAAAGAAATAATGAAACCGATGTCTATTGTTTGGTGGAGAGCATTAAGATTTGTTCCAGATGCAATAACAGAAGAAGTATGCAAGAAGATCCTAAGCGGTGACTACTTCTTTGGAAAGAAGAGCAAGCATAGTAACTTGGATGAAGTGGTCACCCGAATGATTCAAAGTGAGGCTGCTCTCTCAGCACTATTGTTTTTATTGAAATCTGATGATGAGTTAGTTAGCTAGCAAGTCAATTGATGTGGATAAGAAGAAAGCACTTAGCCTAGGTCAACTCCTTGATGAGACATGGGCTAGAAAGTGGTTGGCTTCAATGGATGCAGATGCCACACCAACAAAGGATCTAAGAGCTAAAATGCCAAAGGTTATTGAGACAGAATATATGGACATCAAGAAAAAGGCCTTGCAGTCCACTGCCCAAGATAGAGCAATTGGTGGTTTAGATGATGGTTCTCCGTTCAACTTCTCCTATGATATCTTGCTATCAGAGAATGATACAAATTTGGCACACATCAATGACATTGATACATAGCATTTCATAACAATGAGCGGTCATGCTTGGGAGAAGCCATGTGTATTTTTCATAGATGAATTGCAAGACCTTGCAGTGTCACGGATAGTTGAACTTGTGCGGTTTATCATAGAAGGTCCTATGGCAGATAAGAAAAGATCAACGTTGGTCCTGTTGTTCGTGATAGAATCACAAAGGGATGCCTTGTATGCGAGTTTGACATCTGCATTTGGGTATTTACTTTCAAAAGTATACCAGGTATAGTCCTACACAATCATATGACTGTCTTGGAAGGCACTGCCATTCAAGTCTTGCAGCCTTTCTTAATGTGCTTCTTATCCAGGGGTGGTGGCAAGCTACTCTCGAGCTTCATTACTTTGAGGACAATAAGGTTAAGCTTGATGCAGCAATGGTGGATTACAGAAAGCCAATGCATCCTAATGTGATACTAGAGATGACAAAGAATTTATTGAATGATGGGTGGGAAATAGCATTGTATCGAATGGGTTTTGCTACTGAGAAATTGCTACGCCAAGGTAGAAATGTAAATGTCATTGATACCCCCCATCAAATTGAGTTCTTTGACACATATTATAGTTACACTTCCTTCTTTGAAGAGGAAAATGTCAAAGAAGAGGGTAGTGAGAAAAATGTCGAAGACGAGGGTAGTGAGTCTGAGGGTGATGATTCTAACTTAGGTGATGATGAGGATGAAATCTCTGAATCCAATGACTTACGCCAAGAAGAAATCCGCACAAAGAATAAGGGTGATCAATTGTCAACTAGAGTCAAGGAGGTTCCACCCAAATGTACCCCTCATCCTCTGGAGGATGTAAGTCTGCTACACTTATAGAAAACTCTGTGAGACTTGTATCTTCTTCTTGTGGATCCTCCTGATCATCACTATCCAATTTTTCGCCTGGTTTTAAATAACCTACACTTGAACGATCTACACATGGAGTAGGAGTTATTTTGGCTCTCTTTCTGGGAATAGCTGTGGAACTTGAATCTGCTCCACGATCACTCCTTCTTGTTCCTGTAGTTGCAGCAGTCGATGGTGTAGGTACAGTTGGAGATACTATAGTTACTGCCATAGATATTGTAGCTACTCTTACCGGAGATATCGTAGTTATTGCCACAGATATTGGCGGTACAACTTGAGGGCTACATGCTATAGATGGCGTACTTACTGCTGCTGAAGGTAAAACACCACCACTTGGAAATGCATCCCACATTTTCTTTAATGCTTCCAAGGCACTAAGTAATTCTTGGGATCCCTCAATTGAATTTGGTAAGGGCTTCAAGAAGTGCTTGTGCATAACTCGTAACTTGTAGACCACATCGTCATTCTTACGTTTGCACACAACTTCTATCAAATTGTTTTCTTTAATATTGATGGTTGAGACCATGCCACCATTTCTTACTGCCTCTGGAGAATATTTCACGCTTGATACATTCCCGGCAGTGATCACTAAAAAAATACTTTGATTTGCGCTCCATAAAATACCAAGCATGTTGAAGATATTTGAAAGACACCTTGGAACCTCGAAGCCATAGTTTTCTACAAAGCAATCAAAAACAAAAAATGAGAATTACAATGATTTTCAAACTCAAAATATTAAAAAAATTACTAATTAAATATTTAAATATTAAAAATTAAAAATTAATTGAAATTTCAAAAGTTCAAATATATTTTAAAAAATATATTTTATTGAAATTTCAAAAGTTGAAATATATTTTTAAAAATATATGTTTATATTTGTAGATACTTTTTTTTCTCTAATATTTTTTTACATAAAAAATTTAATTCAAAATATTTTATAAACATAGATTAAAATTTTTAATTAAAATTTTCTAAAATTTTATTTGATTTTTAAATATTTTTATTTTATTTAGTTAAATTTATTTATTTATATATCTATATATTTAAATTTTAATTTAATTTTTTTAATTTAAATTTTATTTTTTAAAAAATTTTTATTTAAATTAAATATAATATAATATAATAAATTTTACTTTATTTTTAAAAAAAAATATTTTATTTTATTTTATTTATTTGAATTATTTGAATTTATTTATTTATTTAAAATTAAATTTTTTTTATAAATAATTTTTTAATTTTAAATTTTTTTACTTTTATTTATTTATTTAATTTTTAATTTTTAATTTTTATTTAAATTCAATATAATATATTTTATTTTATTTTATTTTTTTAAATTTTATTAATTTTATTTTATTTTATTTAAATTATTTAACTTTATTTATTTATTTAAATTAAATTTATTTTTTTTATTTTTTTTTGGAGGCCCAAAGCGCCGCTACTTAAGGGAGGGTTAATCCCCTCCCCTAAGGCCCCAAGGGCCCCCTGTTGCACGCACAACAGGTTGGCCCTCGCGGGGTCCCCTGTTGCACACTTAGCGGGGGTTAATCCCCAATCTTAGGTTATACAATCTAAGCTCTTAAACTTATATAACAGTTCTTATCCCTAAACCCTAAACCCTAACCCCTATAGCTTAAATTCTAAAACCTAATTTCCAGATCCTAAACCCTAGATTCTAGACTCTAAGCTCATGACCTTATATACTAAACCCTAAACCCTAAATCCTAAACCTTAAAACAATAATCATAAAACCCTAAACCCTAAATGCTAAATCTTAAATCCTTAACCCTAAACCCTAGATCTTAAACCCTAAACCCTAAATCCTAAACCCTTAGCCCTAAACCCTGAACCCTAAAACCATAATCATAAACCCAAAACCCTAAACACTAAATCTTAAATCCTAAGCTCTAAATCCTTAACCCTAGATACTAAACCCTAAACCCTAACCCTAAAATACAACCAAAATTTAATGATTTTTTTCAATTTGTGCAGTAGGTCTGATATATCCCCCAACCTGTTGCAAGTGGAAGAGGTTAATGGTGCACCCAACCTATTGCAAAAATAAAGGAATTTTCTTGATTTGTGCAACATATTGGATATATCCCCCCACCTGTTGCTCAAGCAACAGGTTGGGGATGCAGAACAAGTTGGATATATCCCCCAACCTGTTGCTTGAGCAATAGGTTGGAGTGACATTTGTGCAACAAGTTGGATATATCCCCTAACTTGTTGCTCAAGCAACAGGTTGGGAGATATATCCAACCTATTGCACAAATAAAAAAAATTCATTAAATTTTGGTTGTATTTTAGGGTTAGGGTTTAGGATTTAGGAGTTAGGATTTAGGATTTAGGATTTAGAGTTTTGGGTTTATAGTTTAGGATTTAGTGTTTAGGAGTTTAGGATGTAGGGTTTAGGGTTTAGGGATTAAATGTTTAAAGTCGGTGGTTAAGATGTTTTGGTATTAATTGTTTAAAGTTTAGGATGTAGGGTTCAGGTTTAATGCCTTCTCTACTAGTTTTAATTTAAAAGTTATCAAGTAATAATAAGCTCAATGATTATTTATTGTGTCTTTTTTTGAGTTGCTAATCTATTTTTGTACATAAAACAGGTATTCACCCTAACAGATTGTATGGATGTGGTGTTATATAAGAAGAATGAAGTGGTGGCTTTTGGACGAATTCATAGTCTTGATCCTATAAATGTGTGTCATTTCCAATGTTGTGGTCAGAGAAGATGTGTAGTGATAATCACCAACGTTGTAAATCTTGAAGTATATTTAAAATATCCACATGGAGACTTTGAAAAATTGGGAGATATCTTACAATGTGACATATTTGATATGCAAGCACACAGAACGCTTTGGGTACAAGACAAAATTATTCCAAAGACATACTTTCAAGATATCAAGAAAACTTATTTTGAGGGGAAAAAAGTAGAGATGTTATCTTGCTTTGGAGAAGTTTTAGCAATTGGCAACTTTAAGGGCTATGCTCAGAGTTTTTTCTGTATAATGGAGATAATTAAGTTGAATAGTGTAGGTGTCATTCAAAATGCAATGGATAGTACTTCACATCTAGACGTCCATAATACTACGTCTCATCTATAAGTTCATAGTACTTGTAAATGGGGGTTAGCTTTCTTGAAATCAAGTTTGCCCAAGACAGTTTCCTTCAATGTCATGGAAGACACAACAGAATATTATCAGAAGAAAAGGACTATAACACAAATGGGATCCAAATTAATAAGAAGCTATAGTAGTGATTAAGAGTATCATAGTGGCATGTTCATAAGTATTGATGACATTATAGTAACAGATGTTGATGTAGAAAATGTTTCTTGTGTTGCAAGTGTCTCAAATATACTCACTAGTATAGAAGACTTGTCTTGTGTTGCAAGTGACTCGAACAGGCTCACTGGTATAGAATACTTGTCCTGTGTTGCAAGTGACTCGAATAGGCTCACTGGTATAGAAGACTTATCCTGTGTTGCAAGTGACTCGAACAGGCTCACTGGTATAGAAGACTTGTCCTGTGTTGCAAGTGACTCAAACATGCTTACTGATATAGAAGACTTGTCTTGTGTTGAGAATAATAAGATGGGACCACAAAGAAAAATACACGCAAAGATCGATGGGATAAGTGATGCAATAACAGGAATTGATAATATTAGTGACAATGATCATGATGTTATCACTCGAATGTAGGGCAAAGGGGGTAGAGAATCTGAGACTTGTCATGTTGTTCGTAATATTGTTGCTAGCATGCTAGAGAATATAGATGGGAGAATAAGGATAAAGAGTTCAACCACAAAATTCAAGAGGCATTGGCAACAAATTGACATCAATGAACATGTCTACCAGATTGCCATTTCCAAGATATTATAAGGCATCAAATAATTCTCAAGCCCACACAACATTTGATTATAGAGATGAAGATTCAAGGGAAATGGATTCAAGGTTTGATGGTCTTACAACTGGAAAACGCAAGACACTATTTACAAAAAGAAAGTATGTGAGTGTGAAGAGGTGAAGAATCATGGCATCAATTCTAGAACCAAAGAGACATGTAATGTTATCCGAGGAGAATATGGAAAGGATGCTTATGCGAGTTTGTTGCAAGAGACTTTGCATTAGAAAAGTTGGGAAAGATGATTGTGCAGCCATACGCCTTGGTATTTGGAGTAGCCTAATAGACATAACTATCTTCTTTAAGAGTTTTCATGCTTTCTTCATCAAGGCACTGATCAAGATTTGTGCATAAGACACTATAAACCTAGATTAAAACCCATGGTTAATGGGAGACCCATTTGCAATCGAGGATATCAATGGTTAATTGGACTATCACATGGCACATATTGGACCATCTAGGCAAAGGTGAAAGAAAAAGTGGTTCATACAGTTCATGGAGATACCTACAAGCTTAAATGCCATGGAAGCACTATAAATGCAACCGCAACATTAAAGCAAGTTCTTGAAGACCATGCATTACCATAGCCTCATCTTCAACAAACAATGCTAGATGGGACGTGTCGAATGTCAACAACATCTTCCTTTGGGAATGACAAAGAAGGTCGTCCTAGAAACTGCCAATAAATCTTTACAAGACAGAGATGAGAGCATGATTTCGTGGTCAACCTTGTACAAAATTTGGTGTAGAGAATTTTGCCATCTCAAGATACCATCAAAGCAAAGGATGTCAAAATGTAAGACATGTAATGAATTAAAAAATGCCATTGAACATAGTAAATGTGAGTAGCAGCAAGGAAGATATATTAAATGGCGATCAATCCATTTACATCATGTGCAGGATGCTCGAAAGTTGTATGCTTCTTGGAGACAGGAAGCTATTTCACATGTCGATAAGTCCATGTGCATCACCATTGATGGCATGGACCAGAATACAACAACTTTGCCACGATATAGATGTATCCCACTGGCATTAGAGGCAAACATGGACTAAAAACACACTTGTGTGGAGTATTAGTACATGGATACCAAATCTTTTGTGATGTATGGATTGATAGTTTGCATGACCATGATAGTAACCAGGTTGTTACATCAATCATGAAAGCAATAAGAAAGGTTAGAGATGCTTGCGGATGTTTACCTAACACATTGCGAATACAAGCTGATAATTGTTGGAGAGAGAACAATAATAAATATATATTTGCTTTATGCTCTATGCTGGTTGGTTTGAAAATATTTAAAGAAGTGGAAATTGGATTTCTTCTTGTCGGCCATACACATGAAGACATAGATCAAATCTTCAGTGTTATCTCTGGTGAGTTGAAGTCAATGGATGTTTTGACAATGGAGGATATGCTATTTCGAATTGGGAAAAAAATTGGAGGGTCTCGCAAGGAAGAATGAGAAGTGGCTATCTTAGAGAGGATGGTAGATTGGAGAGCATTGATAGAGCCACATTTACAAACAGGAGATGATGCCCTAATAGGACACACAAATCCACACTACTTTCGGTTTCACATGCATAACAATATTCCAGTGATGCAATGAAAGCACTACTCAATAGATGGAGATCATTTATCGATTGAGTCATATGCTTTATTACAACGAATAATTCCATTGGAGGAAACTAGATTTGTTCTTGCAAAAAACAAATCACTTGACATAGATGAAATGAAAGGCTCGAAAGCCTTTATTAAACATCTTCAAAGTATGATGCAGAAATATCCTGAGCAATCAACTAAGAATTTGGAGACAATTAAATCAACTGAAGCACTTATCCAATCTTTAGAAAGACAAGAAAACTTAATGAGCATTGAATACTGTGAATCCTTTTGGCCAGAACAAGCTAGGTCACCAAGTTTTCCTTTAGATATAAATATGTTAGTAGATATGGAGGAAGCAGAGGAATGCCTTTTACCTCGAAAATATCGTGGTAGGAAGGGAGACAAACCCTTACCAGAGTTTATACCATCTAATGAGATTGAAGAGCGTCTATTTGTTGCAGTTTGGGCATCTGATCCAGGTTCAGAGTTGGATGACCAAGGTGGCCCAATTTAGGTTGCAAAGGTTGCTAAGATAGAAAGGGATGACAAGGGAACTCCTATAACATTCACAGCTTTATGGTATGAACCAAAGCCATTGAAAAATCTCCCGAGAAGATATACAATAAAACAACTCTATGAAGGATGCTTGCAAATGAAACGTGAACGGGTTCCAAATAATGAGGGATTAACAGAGGTGGAAGTCAGTAGCATTATTCATTGTTGGAAATCGAGGACACGAAGTTTTAAAAAGAAGCATGGATACAATGTATCACAATCCCTGATCCAAGTCGTGTCCATATTAAACATCATTTGGCAAGACTTGACCCATCAAGCGCAAATACATTACATGAATCTGATGACTCTGAATGAGATTCAGATGCATAAGATAATGTTTTGTATGCTTTTTTCCATACAAATGGTATATCTATACACCACCAATAAGATAATGTATTGTATGCTTTGTTTTTCAAAAAAAGGGTGTATCTATACACCACTTATATATTAAATTCAACAAACTCTTTTTTTTCAAAAAAATGGTGTATCTATACATCACTTATATGTTGAATTCAACAAACTCTTTTCATATGGTGTCATATTTTCACTTCTTAGTGTTAAAATTGAACTAGAGTTAGGAGACTACTACTATTATTATTATAGTTATTGGATGGGGGCACCATGCACAATTTTGGGAATTATAGCTTCTTTTTTGAAAATTAGAGGTCACCACTTGACTTTTTAGCTTAATAAGGCAATATTTGTATATAAGTGACCCATTTAGTGCTCTAAAAAACCCAATTTTTTAGCTCACTAAGTGAAGTTAAGTGGAGAGGATATGCTCCAAAAAAAAGTCCAAACCAGGAGAGAAAGTCCAAAATTTTTGAATAGTGTGTTTAAACCGTGTTTCAAGATGAGATTCAAGAAAATTTAAGACCTCCTGGTCAAGGTCCAAATGTTGTGCCTCTTAAACCAATTTACAAATGCTTCCTCAAGGTTGTTGAGAATCTTTTAAACTACAAATCATTCTTGGCAACCCAAATAAACCACAATGCATGTGCTGTGACTTGAACCTTAATTTGAAGTTGGATGTCTCTTAAAATTAAGATTAGGGGGCTATCAATTACGTGTTCCATACAATTCTTCTTATCCAAATATCCATATTGTCAAGATTCCTCCATCCTTTGTTTTATGAAGGAATTCATCTCTTTATATCTAACAAATCTTATCTTAAGTAAAGCAATAAACTTGATTTTCAACTTGTATCCCTTCACAAAAGGTTCTTTGAGTATCTTACTAGTCCTTCTTTATTAGTAGTGGGAATAGGGTTAAATTCCTTAGGGTTACATTTTCAAGCATCTTACTAGTCTTTCTTTATTAGAATTAAATTTTCTTAGCATGTTACTACTCCTTCTTTATTGGTAGTGGGAATAGGCCCCAAGTTGATTGAGCCATGGACAATGGAGACTAGGGTTCTTTACACACCTAAGACTACTCGCCCATCTTTAATACGAGAAGCCAATTAGGATGTTTAATTAGGACAGGTGAGCACACTTCTTTATAGCTGAACTTCAAGAGAGTCCGAAAGTTGATCCACCTACCACTTAGTGCTCATGTGGTAGCCACTCTTGGCTGGCCAAGGATGTGCACGCATCGACCGATGAAATATCAGTTAGGTGTAGCAATAACACCGTTGTTTTCGTCCTTAGGAATGTTGCTATAGTGGCATTTTAGAATATTTAATGGAGACCACTTGTCTTGTATATAAGCCTAGGCCTTGGCCAAGCTTACCTCCCCACAACTGGGCATGGGATTGGCGATGTGTGAAGGCTCGAAGGCTAGGTTGACACCACCTGCCCACCATCCTCCAAAAGATGGTGTAAGGATTGATCATTGCCATCCTAGTAGGCCCAACAGCAAGGACGAGCAGAGACACTACACAAAAGATTTGTGTGACTCCATGGCCAACTCTCACTTCATGGCCAACTCCTCCAAGTGCTATGTGATTGACCCATTCCATGTCCTCCAACAGGTTGATTGGGGGCGAGTGGTGTGAAGAGACCCTTCCTAAGCCCACAAATGCTAACAAAAAGTGGAACTCACGAAGGATAAGGTGTGGCATTCGTATAAGCTTCTCCATTCCAACCTTCGGAATTCTGCACTGCCATGGCTGCTTCATCTCCCCTTGTTTCCTCGCCACCGGGTATTTTTTCACACCTCCTACCACTGTCTTTCGATCTAGATGCTTTATAGTCACGAGAAAATGAATGCGTTTTTGAATTCTAAAAGAAGTTGCGAGCTACGAGAGAAGACGCGCATCCCATGCGTCTTGAATTTCGTGGTCAGTGAAGCTAAACCCTGCCACGCTTTGCATCCTCCCGCACTGTATTAGAGAAGATGGAGACATTTTATTAATTGCTGTATGACAGTCAAGTCAACTTACATCGTCGTTTTTAAAGATTGGCTCGGCAAATTCTTTATTTCATCTCTAAATCGCATTTCAGTGTAAGGCTTCAGGGTCCATTTGCCGATTGTATGTCCACTGAGAAGCTTCTCTGCTGTCTTCTTAGAGTTTGTTCTCTCGTCTTCGCTTGCATTCCATTTCCTCTAAAAACCATAGAAGAGATGGCATTCTTAAAGGTAAGAACAAGCTAAAACTGACCTACAAGTAGGTGGAAGGTAGTCCCAATAGAATGAGAACATGCTAAGCTTATTGTGTTTTTGTTTTTTGCGATCCATATGTCTAGGGCTATAGAACATGCTTGTCTTTTGTGGAGATTTACATCATCTACGTACAACAACAGAAAAACAGTCCTAGAAGAGTATAGCCAAAAGAGTCCTAGAAGAGTATAGCCAGCAAGGTACACTCCTTGCCCCACACATGCTCTTGTTTGCTCAAATTGTTCATTAAAAAAATGCCAACTAATGTTGGGAAAGAGGGCAAATCCCAACTAGAATCCAATATTTTTGGCTTTCAAGAACTCATGTCATCTGTCTGTCTTGCTAGTTCAACCAATCTCTCTCATAGAAATGGCTATTGGTCTTGTAGCTTCCATGAAACTGCAGCTTTGCGTTTCTCCCTCATAGCTTATTTCTAGGCACTGTGCCAAATGCATTCTTGAAGCCCATTCTTGAAGCCAACAAAACAACAAAACCTTTAGTGCCTTACCAATTTACTAAGTTCTTCAGTATTCTGTTTCTGTTGACTCCATGTGTGGCCTTGGTATCAGCTCACCTCCTCTTTCATAGAGCAATTAAATAGATTCTACCATGTCTCCCCATCTGACCTCTCCATACAAAGACTTCTTCAATGGAATTTCATGAAGAATCTTTTGTAAATTGTAATCCCCCTTGAGTAGCTTGAATTGTTGGGGTGTGGTTATGGAACTTTCCCTTTTTATCCTCACAAGTGCCTTGTGCAAATTTTCCTTTGTTGGGCCTCTTCCACTGCCTAAGGACTTAATTTGTTTGTTTGTTGCCCTTTTTGAAGCACGTGTGAGCCATTTCATTATCCATGGTTTTTGAACCTCTGTTGGGATTTCTTGGCATCTTTAGATTGAGATGTATTGATTGAGGTGGGGTTTGTTGTTGTGAGAACCATGTTTGAATGACCCTTGGAAATCAGTGATCTACTTTGCATAGGTGATGGCTTTTGAAGTGATAGAGGTTTTGGCCTCGAGGGCATGCATATGCATAACATGATTAATAGTTGATATGAAAGCGTCTAGATATATGCTTCTGCCGCTATGAAAGCATCTAGATATATGCTTCCGCCGCATTAGCGGACATGCAAATTTCACATGTGAAGTTTTCGTCCATGTTGTGGCGTGTTGATATTACGATAAATTCTATTTCAAGTGGCACAGTGCCCTATTAGCTAGATTGTCTAAGCATTCTTTTGCTTAGATGCTCGTTTCGGAAAGACTAAAATGAAATTGTATAGTCTTCACAAGCACCAATGTGGTGAACTGGGAGACATAGGTAGATAGGGAGAAGAATGTACCTGAAAGTCCATCTTGGTAAATGCGAACTGCTTACAGAGCACGTGTTTAAAATCATCCCATGTGATTATGGCTTTGCCATTGTTGAGGCTTTTTTACCACTAGAGGGAGGCAATGCCTTTCAATAGGGAGATAGTGAGTGCTATCTTCTTGCTATTGTTAAGTTCAATTGTTTCATAGTATAAGTGCTTCTTTGCAAGCCATTGGTCGAGAATTCAGCGGTCTCTTTGATCAGCATAGGCTTCCGGAGGCTAGATTTGAATTTTTTATAGAAGAAACTTGCAGGAGATGATAAAGGGCACGGAGTTCTTTGTTTCCCCCTTTGGGAGAATCTCATTGTCTCGAGCATCCGGAGAAGGTATGGTGTCTTCGCGTATGAATTGGCTCTCGAAGTCTGGAGCTGTTGAATTTGAGCCAGTAGGGTAGCCACAAGGTGAGGCAAGGGAGGGTGGAAATGGCAAGGCAGAGTGATGGCATGTAAGGCTAAGAGACAGCTGTGTAAAGGCTGTATGACAGGTGTGCAGACTGCAGAGTGTTCAGTAAGGTATAGGGTGGCTGTATGGCGATTTGCAGGATACACAACTGGGACAGGTTGGCTGTATGGTGGTCTGCAAAGGTGTATGGCAGGATGCAGGGCTGTACTGTTGGTGCAAGAGGGCTTGCATGACCACTGCTGACTGTATGATCAGGCATAGGGCTGTATGACGTGGGCAGGAAGAGGTTGTACGGCAAGGCATGGTGAGGCTGTATGGCGAGCAGGGTGTATAAAGAAAATACTTGGAGACAAATAAAACAATACTGAAGACTAATAATGGCTGAAGAAGAAATATATATATCACAAACGGAACTCAGTACAGGAGAAGATATGAGAGAGAAGCTCTGGAGGAAGCAAATGTCAATCCTCCAAGGAAGACAACTGTAGTGGACTTCTGCACTAGCTCCACAAGTTGGAACTGAACCAAATCTGAGACAGCAAATTGATGCAAGAGTTGCTGCAGATTTGGAATAGAAAGAACATAATCTGGAGCAGAAGTTGGGGCAGATCTGGAGCAGAAGTTGGGGTCAGATCTGGAGCAGAAGTTGGGGCAGATCTGAAGCGGAAAGGAAGGCAGATCTGGAGCAGAAATTGGGGCAGATCTGAAGCAGAAAGGAAGGCAGGTCTGGAGCAGAAAGGAGGGCAGATCTGAAGCAGAAAGGAGGACAGATCTGGGGCAGAAAGCAGAGCAGATCTGGAGCAGCAAGAAGGGCAGAAGAGGAGGCAGCAGAGGAGGCAGCCAGGAGGCAGAAATTGAGGCAGCGGAGGAGGCAGCCAGGAGGCAGAAGTGGAGGCAGCAGCGGAGGCAGCCAGGGAGCAGAAGAGGCTCAGGGTGTGCAGGTACCTCTGGAGCTGGAAGTGATAAAGAATACCTAGGCCCCCCCCCTTTAAATAGGAAGGGGCTAGTCGGTCAACCAGCTGGTCGGCCGGCTGGTTGACCCAGATCTGACCGACCTGGTCAGATATTGACCGGCCAGGTCAATCTGGTCAGCCAGATCTGGTCGGCCAGCAAGGAGCCTTTTTGTTTTTATTTTTGACCTCCGAACCGGGGCTCTTTGACAAGGCTTTGGTTGTGGATTTTGCCTCCGATCCGGGGCTCTTTGACAGGGCTTTGGTCGTGGAATTTTGTCCTGACGGAGAGTCACCTGTGGTGTTTTTACCTGTAAGTGATTGGACCTTTGCGCCAGTTTGACCTTTGATTATCCTGTCCTCTAGAATTGGAGATTGCCTGGCTTAACACCCCCTCTCAATGTCCGATGTAGACAGGAGAAGCAAAGAGGTGTTCCATGAGTGATCTATCTTCTTCATCAGCCTTTTTTTTTTTTTTTTGGTTGGGTTTTCATTTAGATGAAGATGCCTACAAAGTAGGTTTTCATCTTCACTAAATGCCCAGATGATGGTACAAAAAAGAAGTACTTGAAGGAGTGCCCTTGCAGGGGATTTGTTCACTTCGTTAAGTACACAAAAAACTGCTAAGAAGGAGGAGGCGGTATACCAATCCCCAACCGTGGGCAGAGATGCTCAAGAGTAGGGCGATTAACCGGCTTGGTAAGAATATCAGCATGATTATCGGCAGCTGGAACATAGATCAATCGAATAGTACCTAATTCCACTTGCTTGCGAGTAAAATGAAAGTGAACACTGACATGTTTGGTGCGGTTGGAAAAAATGGGATTGCCGGCGAGAGCGATGGCACTTTTGTTGTCGACGTAGAGGATCGTTGGTTCAGTACAAGGAAAGTGGAGCTCTGCCAGAAACTATCGGAGATATATGGCCTCTGTGGTACAATCATACAAGGCCCGGTATTCAGCCTCAGTAGAAGAGCCAGCAACAGTTTCTTGTTTACGGCTAGACCAAGAAACAGGTGCCGAGCCAAACGAGAAAATATAGTCGCCATGAGAATGACGATTGTCCAGGTCGCCAGCCCAGTCGGAATCAGTGTATCCCTGTAGGGTTAGTCTTGGTTTGAAATGTAAACCATAAGAGTAAGTACCACGTATGAACCGCAAGATACGAATACATGCATGCTAATGAGTGAGCTTGGGTTCATTAAAATACTGACTGAGAATGGAAACGGAGTAAGCAAGATCCGGACGAGTGTGAAGGAGCCAGAGGAGTTTGCCAACAACCTGATGATAGAGATGTTCATCAAAGGGAGGAGACTCCAAGTCTTTTGAGAGCTTTACTGTGGGATCTAAGGGAGTGGCAGCGAGCTTAGGCTCATGGGGAATGATCTGATCAAGGAGTTGAAGAGCATATTTCTGTTGAGAAACAAAAATACCACCAGAATATTGAACAACTTCCATGCCTAAGAAATAGGAGAGAAGACCGAGATCAGTCATTTCAAAAGTGGTGCTGAGTTGAGTTTTAATGAGTTGAAGTGTAGTGGGAGTAGAGCCTAAAAGCAAAAGATCATCTACGTAGAGTAAAATAAAGCAGACCCCCTCTGACGATTGATGGATATATAAATTTGGATCAAAAGGAGTAGAATGAAAACCATTAGTTTTGAAGAAGGTGTCTATCCAGTGGAACCATGATCGAGGTGCTTGTTTAAGCCCATAAAGAGCTTTGCGGAGACGGAATACCTTATTTTCATGGCCAGGAGGAGAAAAACTAGGTGGGGGAGTCACATAGACTTCTTCATCAAGGTAGCCATTGAGAAAGGCACTCTTGACATCCATCTGATAGATAGACCAGCGGTGATGAGCAGCTAGGGCGAGAAGAAGACGAAAGGAAGTTAATCGAGCAGTAGGGGCAAAGGTTTCCTCATAATCTATACCATGTTTTTGGCGAAATCCTTGCACTACTAAGCGAGCTTGGTACTTATCCAGTGTTCCATCGGCTTTGAGTTTTGTTCGGAAGATCCACTTGGTTCCGATGACCTTTTTGTGAGTGGGTCGATTGACCAAGATCTAGGTCTGATTGCGATCAATGCTCTCAAGCTCCTGTTCCATGGCACGATGCCACGCAGGATTTTGAACTGCTTCCTGCCAAGTGGCAGGTTCAGAATGTAAGATATAGGCCGTGGTAAAAAAGGAGGCGGTGGTAGTAGAAGAAGTTGTTCGAGTAGAGCGGCGAGGACCGGAAGGAGGAAGTTCTATGGAAATAATCGTGGAATCCTTCATAGTTTGGCGATACCAGCGTGGCAGCGGGTCGTGAGGAGAAGCACTGGGTGGCGAGAGAGAGGTTTCGGGAGGAGAGGAAGAAATTTCGGGTGGAGAATTGTCGGAGGGAACAGGAGTAGATACGTCATCAGGAGAGAGAATAGAGGAATTTTAAAGAACTTCTGTTTCATCGAAGACCACATCTCGGCGAACCAAAACTTTGTTTGTGCGAGGATCAAATAATCGATAAGCTTTGGCTTCTGCTGAGTAGCCAACTAGAAGAAAAAGTTCAGCACGAGGTTCAAGTTTACCACGAGTATCATTGGGAGTATGAGTGTACGCGCGGCATCCAAAGATGCGAATATGAGAAATAGAAGGTCGGTAGCCATAGAAGGCCTCAAAAGGCGTCATGTTTGGGATGGGCTGAGTAGGGCAGCGATTAAGGATATAGACAGAAGTATTCACAGCTTCTGGCCAGAGACGTTCAGGCAACTCGGCTTCAAAAAGCATGGAACGGGCCATGTTCATGACTGTGCGTTGTCTCCGTTCGACACGAGCATTTTGGGAAGGCGAATTTGGCTACGAGCAATCCCAATAGACTTTTCCGTTTGATTCATAACCAAGCGAGCCCAAGTAGCAAAGAAAGAAAAAGTGTCGGATTTTTCTTTCATGAAAAACACCCATTGATATCGAGAGTAATCATTCACAATTAAGAAGAAATATTGTGAACCATTGAGGGAAGGAACAGGAGATTTGCCACTAATATCGAGGTGAATTAGACGCAATATCTCACTGGCTCGAGAAGTGGAATGAGAAGGAAAAGGAGTTCAGCTTTGTTTGCCTAATTGGCAAGGACGACAAATATCTTTGGCTCGCGATAATTTAGGTAGGCCATCAACTAGATGATCCCGAGACATTTCATATAAAGAGTCATAGGACAAATGTCCCAGACGATAATGCCATAATCGTTCTGTGTCAGTTGGATCTTTCAGGGTAGCAAGACCATAAAGCCGATGAAACTCAGAACTGCTATGGGAGGGAGTCGCAAGAAATTGAGTTATGAAGTACAGACCATTAGGTTGGGCGTCGCCTCGAGCTAGAAGGAGTCCCGAGGTCTCATCTATGATATCAACATGCATCTTTGTAAAGAGCACTGTGCGACCAAGAAGGCAAAGTTGATGAACAGAAAGAAGATTGACCCCTAATTGGGGGACATAAAACACTTGATCCAATTGAGCAAGATTGGTGCCTTTGTCAGTATCAAAGTTATTGAACTAACACCATGAATAGTAGCAATAGAGTTATTGCCACAACGGACTCCCCCTGTTGCCGGTTGGCGAGAAATGAAGAGATCATGATGAGGAGTCATATGATGAGTGGCTCCACTATCCACAATCCAAGAAGATTTAGAGCCACATGGAAGAGTATGAAAAGCTGACCCAGATAAGGAAGGGGAGGAGTCAAGCTCGGTGATATGGATCAAGGCTTGAGAAGTGAAGTCTAGAGAATCTCCAGTGGACCAGTCAGACAGACCTTGAGGAGTTATAAAAGGAGGAGATGGAGTGAAATGATTAGTGACATGGCCCTGGGGTCTCCAAAGACCAGTGTTCGGAGGAGGAGGACCACTCCTAGGACGCCAACGAGGTGACTGAGGAGTCGTGGTAGGGGGCTGTGGAGTCCAACGGGGTGGTTGAGGAGTCGTGGTAGGGGGTTGAGGAAGAAGGCCTTTGGCTTTGGAGCGACATTCATCGTCAATATGCCCAACTCTCTGGCAATGCTGACAAAACCTATTCTTTTTGGGAAGGGTGTGCCAGGCGGATTTACTACTAGAGGAGTTATTGGAGTTAGGAGTAGGAGAGGGCTTCCCGGAGCTGGGTTGATCTTTTTGAATCCCGGAGAGAAGAGCCCCCTCTGAAGCAGGAATGCTATGTTTTTGGTGGACCTGAGAGTAAAGACGAGCATAATGCAAAAGTTGACATTCGAACTCATAAAAAGTAGGAAGAGAAGGTTGAGAAATGATTTGTTGCATAAAACTGAAATACTTGGGCGGAAGTTTGTTTAAAAAGAAAGTAACTTGGTCATCCTCGGATTTGGGAGGACCAGTTGTGGCAAATTCAGCAACTAACCGCCGGTAATCTGCTAGTTTAACCTTGAGATCATCGTCATTAAGGATCTGGAATTGTTGGAGATCATGGTCAAGATTGATGCGACGAGTACGATCTCGAGCTGCATAGCGGTCAGTGAGATGTGCCCATCGCTCAGAGGCAAGATCAAAATGCTGTAATTGAGAGTGAAATTCAGGTAAAAGACCTTGCATGATTTCGACAATGGCAGTGGCATTACGATGTCGCCACGAGCGAACTACCTGAGGAGGATAAACATGAGGATCAGGTGGCGATTCAGTACCTTAAACGAGTTCCCATAGGTCTTGAGAATCAAGCACATGGCGCATGAGATTTGACCATGTGGTATAATTAGACCCGTTAAAACGAGTCATATCAGTAAAAGCATGTTTGGCTGTTGCAGAGACAGAGTGAGGGGAAGAAAGAGAATGATAGGGAGAAGCAACCGGTGGAGGCAGAAGAGAATTTGGAACAGGAGTAGAGTGAGAAGAAGGGAGAGGCGGCACCACCGGAGGAATAAAAGAATTTGGAAAAGGTCCTGAGGGGGAGGGATGAATATGAGAGGCGGGATATGACATGAGAGGTGAAAAAGAGGCAGCGGGAGAGATAGAGGGAAATAAACTATAGGAATCCAGTGGCATGGGAGAAGGAGGAGGATGAGAAGCCACTGGAGGAAAGATGGCAGCGGAAGATATGAGAGGGATGGGAGGGAGGGAAGAATGTGAACCGAAAGCAAACTCATTGTCAGACGCATTTCTCCTTTCTCGTCTGCGCGTGTTCACATGCATGTATGGATCTGTGTCCTCGTGATTACTCGTTCCTATGCCTTGCATAACAGATGGAGTTGCACTAAGGGAATAGGGCAACATACCTTGCACTGATTCTTGTGGGATAGGCACTGTCGAATAACCCAATGTTCTCATGCCAGCCTGTCCTCTTTCGTCAAGGTATACTTGTTCTTCGTCGGCACTGAACTTGAGATGTTGCTCAGCTTCTTCTGAGTTGAATAAAGGTCCTTGTTGACGTATCGGAGAGAACCGTGGAGAGGTAGAGGCACAAGGTGTGCGGGTACCCGCTTCAAGTTCCTTCCATTTCTGGAATTCAGCAAATTCTTTAAAGAGTTTGGAGAGGTATTCATCACCTTCAATCCTTGCAGACTCTCTCTCGACATATGACGAAGGTGGTGGTTGAATAGAGGTCGATTCACGCTGAGATCGCTTCGGGGAAGAGGGAGAAGACATCTTCAGGTGATGATTTATCTTCCAAGCTTTCCAGATCAAGGCTCAGGTGTCGATTGGCACACTTGGCTCTGATACCATATAAAGAAAATACTTGGAGACAAATAAAACAATACTGAAGACTAATAATGGCTGAAGAAGAAATATATATATCACAAACGGAACTCAGTACAGGAGAAGATATGAGAGAGAAGTTCTGGAGGAAGCAAACGTCAATCCTCCAGGGAAGACAACTGTAGTGGACTTCTGCACTAGCTCCACAAGTTGGAACTGAACCAAATCTGAGACAGCAAACTGATGCAAGAGTTGCTGCAGATTTGGAATAGAAAGAACATAATCTGGAGCAGAAGTTGGGGGAAGATCTGGAGCAGAAGTTGGGGCAGATCTGAAGCGGGAAGGAAGGCAGATCTGGAGCAGAAATTGGGGCAGATCTGAAGCAGAAAGGAAGGCAGATCTGGAGCAGAAAGGAGGGCAGATCTGAAGCAGAAAGGAGGACAGATCTGGGGCAGAAAGAAGAGCAGATCTGGAGCAGCAAGAAGGGCAGAAGAGGAGGCAGCAGAGGAGGCAGCCAGGAGGCAGAAATTGAGGCAGCAGAGGAGGCAGCCAGGAGGCAGAAGTGGAGGCAGCAGCGGAGGCAGCCAGGGAGCAGAAGAGGCTCAGGGTGTGCAGGTACCTCTGGAGCTGGAAGTGATAAAGAATACCTAGGCCCCCCCCCCTTTAAATAGGAAGGGGCTAGTCGGTCAACCAGCTGGTTGACCCAGATCTGACCGACCTGGTCAGATATTGACCGACCAGGTCAATCTGGTCGGCCAGGAAGGAGCCTTTTTGTTTTTATTTTTGACCTCCGAACCAGGGCTCTTTGACAGGGCTTTGGTTGTGGATTTTGCCTCCGATCCGAGGCTCTTTGATAGGGCTTTGGTTGTGGAATTTTGTCCTGACGGAGAGTCACCTGTGGTGTTTTTACCTGTAAGTGATCGGACCTTTGCGCCAGTTTGACCGAACAGGGTGGGGGTAACTGTTGATTTGATGCGGTAGTTCTGGGGGAGGTCTACTTTGCACTTGCAAGTGTCCTCCAATGTGGGGGTTGTGGGCATATATGACCCCCAAAGGGTGCCCTTTTAAAGTGTGGAACATTTTGTGAAGGGTGCCCTTTAGTGAACGGACGGGTGTCCCTTTGGACTGCCTGCGTGTCCTTCATGTAGGGTGGGTGCTTGGCATCCTTCTCTTACAAAGAGAAGTTATTTTGTATTGCAATAAAGACCTTCGGGGGGGGTCTAGTCGTTCTTTCTGGCCCCTAGTGCTGTGTATTGTCTTTTTCTCTCTTCCCCCCGGTCCTCCCTCCTTGCAGCGAATTCCTTCTACTGTCCCTGACTGTCCCTGCACGTCTTCCCGACTGCTGTACTACTGATTCCAGCTCTAGATCCCCTTTTCCCTTTGCATGCAAGAGCTGTTAGAGAGAGAGATTCTGCTTCAAATTGTATTCCAGCCACTAGGGGGCAACCTACTTGCTGCGATTTGAATTTCCAGCCCCCAAAGTGCCTTAGGCCTGCTGCGAATTGTCCAAGGAGAAGAATTCCACGCTGCGATATGCCCAATAGCCCTCTAGAAGCTGCGAATTTATTGCAAGCAAGGTTTTTGAAGTCTCTGGAACTGTTTTCACTGGTAGTAGAGCCTAGGCTTGTTGTTTTCTTTGGTAGTAACGATCCCAGGAGGACCCAACACATCTACCATTCGAAGGAGGGTTGCAATTATTCAGCCCAAGGTGAGTTTACCCATGAGCAGCCCCAGCTATGGCCTTGGAGGAAGGCAGTTCAGCCACCACATGACCCAGTATTAGACGTTCTATTGGACTTGATGAAGATCTCAATGAAGAATTTGTGAAGGAAAGAATCAAGGAGTACCAGTCCGTGAAGTGGATACCTCGATTTCAGCACTTGTTCAAGGAGATGATGACTAAGCAAGTTTCTTCTTCCCACAAAGAAGAAATTGGTTGCAAGCTTTCTCCTATTTCTAAAGGATCTCTAGGCAACGCCATGCTTTAGAAAAGCGTTCTCAAAGTTCTACTTCAGTTCAAAAATATTATGATTCAAAGAAAAGAGGGAGGAGTCCAAAGCCCCATAGAATACAAATTAGAAAGCACAAATAAAGATCTTCTAGCTCTAGCCCTTCTTCTTCTTCTTCTACATCCAGAGAGCATTCTACTCATGGGCGCAAGAGGAGGAGATGTAGATCAAAGAAAAGGGACTTTAAAGGAGGTAAATCTTTCAAATTTACTACTTTTTGATGGAAAGTATGGGGCAAGTGAAAAAGTTTTGAACTTCATTCGCTATATAGCTTTTCAGATAGGTCATTATTATGAAAAGTCAAAATTGAAGATTGTAAGCCTCCACTTTTCAAACAATGCCAGTGCATGGTGGGGAGCTCTTCTAATGGCGGATGAAGAACCCAAGAGATGGAAAGACTTCAAGAAACAATTTTCGAGCAGTTCTTGCCAAAAAACTTTTATGATGATGCCCATACAGCTTGGGAAAGTGTGTCCATGACAACATTGGATATGGTCAAAACTTATAATTAGAAGTTCTTTCAGCTGATCTCCAGATTACTTCCTTTAAGGAAATTTTAGAAAAGACAAATTTTCTAAAGTACAGGGCTGGTCTGCATCCAAGTATTCGTGCCCAAGTCAGCATTGGACGCAAGACAAAGCTCCAAGATTGGATGCATTCAGTCTCAATGGTCGAATTGATGAAGGAGGATCTGCTACGGTCGATAGCCGCCTAGAAAAGCAATTATGGGGACACTAGCAAAAGAAATATGGCCCCAATTCCCTCTCTCTCTCTCTAATGAAAACTAAGTACACAGAAAGAGCTTATTTTATTGATTTAGCAATAGAAACATTAGATACAATTGGAATCGTCTGATACAATTGAAATCGTCTCACCTCTTCCTTTGGCCAAAATCTTGTGTTCCTTGTTCATGTGCATGAAAATGAGAGTTCTTGCCTTTATGTCAATATGTACCTTCATTCTATGGAACCAACGGCATACCCAAAATTGTGTCATAACGCTTGAGGGGTCACCACTGACTCCTCGTGATTTACATCTGGATATTAACCCTAATCTTTCAAATCAATGGAGTGACTTTAATTGGATCCCCTTCGAAAACATGCTCCGCATCTAGGAATGGTATCAAGTCTCCAGTCTTAATTCCTACCTAGCCTCAAAGCTAGGTCTTCTGAGACAAAATTATTTGTAGCTCCTGGATTGAATAGATTCAAAGCATTCCGGTCTCTCGCTTTACCCTAGGAGAGGCCAAGTTCTCGATCTTCTGGATCAGTTTTTCTCCCCAACATATCAGGAACTCCTCCCACCAAAGGCTTTGGCAGTTCCTTTAGCATTTTCTGCTCCCTCAAACCCGAAGGCTTTTGGGGGCACTCGGCAACCATATGTCCTTTTCTATAATGGAAACACTTACCCTCCTTTCGAAAGGCCTCAAGTAGTTCTAGGGTAAACTTTGACTTTCCTTTGTAGGTCTTTGATGGACCCCTTGGCTTTTGAGATTGGAGCTGCTTTTGTCCTTTCTTAGATTCTCTACCAAGAGAGCTTTCTCGTGGTGTGGCCAGAAGATCATGTCATATAGCTTATTCCAGGAAGTGAGCTCCTGAATCGGTCACGTTATCACGTGAGTGCAACACAGATCGAAGAAAGTATGGCTCAAGTACATGATCTACTTTCTATAAAACTCATCCTACCCAGTTCTTCACCCTTTTGCTCACCCGTGCTCCTAGTTCAAAAGGACAGCTCCTATCGCATGTGTGTGGACTATAGAGCCTTCAACAAAACGACAGTCAAGATTAGGTATCCGATCCTAGCATAGATGATATATTGGATAGATTAAAAGGGGACACTACCTTCAATTGGATTGAATCGAAAAGCAAGTGCCTTCAAATAAGGATCAATCCTTTGGATATTCATAAGAGAGCTTTTCGAACCACTTTTGGATTGTATGAGTTTTTGGTGATGCCTTTCGGGTTAACCAATGCGCCAGCCACTTTCAAACGCATGAGATCCTATAGGCACTTCACAAGTACCTTCTTTGATGACGTATTGGTCTTTTCAAAGATGGAAGAAGAGCATAAGGAACACTTGGCCATTGTGTTTCAAGAACTTCGAAACAAGAAGGTAGTACGAAGACTTTGTATAAATGGATGCTCAAGTATGTGTGGGTGTGTGGATTTGTATGTGTGAGAGCGTATTTTTATACTATGGTCTACACTCGTTGTTAGGCGCTGATGATGTCAGTGGGGATGTCATAGTAGCTAGTCCCTGCTATGCGTGATGGAGTGTATGGTTTTCAATCTTATGAGTGACTATCGTGAGATTGAAACTGCTCTATGTTGTGTTTTTAGAGGATGAGTTTGGGAATGTTCCTGGATTCATCTAGGTATATAAATTTCTTGTACATGTTCCATTTGCGAATTGACTATATTCCAAGAGCCCGGAACAAGATAGGAGATGCTTTATCGAGAAGGCCGCGTGTGAACAATGCTACCATAGAGTTCATCACAAGGACCTAGAGACCATGAAAGAGCTTTACTTACAAGTTTCAGATTTCGGAGACATTATGAGAAATATTCAGCAGGGACAATGATCTAGTCATTATTCATTGAAGGATGGTTTCCTTATGAAAGATGATCACCTTTACGTGATATTTCTTCTACTGCACAAGCCATTGAAAGATATTTCTTTTGGCCAAGAATGCAAAAAAATATACATAAGTTTGTGATGGAATGTCTCACATCACATGCCAAAAGGTGAGACACAAGACACAAGACCCAGTATTTAGCACAGATCTTTAAAGTCCATGGGCTGCCTAAGTCGATTGTAAGTGATCGAGACCCTAGGATGAGGAGTTTGTTCTAGCGAGCATTGTTCGATATCATGGGTACGAAGTTGGATTTCTCATCTTCATTGATTCCCTCAGACGGACAGACAAAGCGAGAATACCAATTCTACGGTAATAGATATTTTAAAGTGCTATGTATTTGAACAGAAAGTCGAATGGGAAATGTACCTTCCCCTTGTGGAATTTTCATGCAACAACACTATTCACAACACCCTAGCAAAAGCCCCATTCTAAGTCATCTATAGGAAGGTGATGTTGCTGCCTATCCTCAGAATAAAAGACGAGATAGTTGCAATTGATCAATATGTTCGAGACTTGGATACGGCCTTTTCCGAGATTCGGACAACGATTGAAAGATCTCAACAAAAGCAAAAGATGGCTGCAGATAAGCATAGGAGAGAGATGAATCTCCAAGAAGGAGACTAGGTATCACTTAAGTTTGAAAAAGCACGCCTTAGAATGATGAAGAGAGAAAATAAATATACCCAAAGTTGTCTACTAGATATTGTGGGCCTTTCCGGGTTAGCGAGCCCATAAATGAAGTCGTGTATGGACTCTAATTCGCCCGAGACTTGGAAGGTTTACAATGCTTTTCATGTGAGTCTTCTAAGTTCTCAAGAAGTATCAAGGATCAGAGCCAACAGAACCAATACAAGAGGAGCCACCAGAGCTGGAAGAGATGGAGGAGATCCTCCAACGAGAATAGATTGTATATCACACAGAAAGGAAAGGATCCAAAGGCAAGGTCATCCGTAGATACCTTGTCAAGTTTAAGAACTATTCGGCACTTGATGCCAAGTGGATAGATGAGGAGTTCTTTTCAAAATACCCTTAAGTTTAATGGTTGTATCAAGAAGCTTTTCAGTTGATGGCAACTGATTAAAAGCGGAGGGGATGCTACCATTTGCTGGTCAAAGAATGATAACTTTGGTTATCTAGAATAAGTTTTGTTTTTACTTTTGCTTTGCATTGGTAAAAGAGAACTGTGGGGATGCCCACAAGGGACTAGGTTTAGTCCAAGAACTAGGAATGCATGCATTTCGCTAACCTTTAATGGCTTAAAGTGTTGGTGTTTGTTTAATTAAGGTGTAGAACTTGTAAGAGTGCAAAAGGCTCATATTTGATGGAGGAATTACCCCAAAAGCAGGTCCCACAAGGCAAACAGCACCAAGAGCTCCTAGAAGATGGTGCCCATTAATAACAGCCTCCCGGGGTCTAAAAAGGCCATTGAAGCTGCCCTCAAATGGACAAAAGCAGAAAATGTGAGCTTGTTAAAAAAAGTAGTTCTTGAAAGAAGGTGTAGCTTTTTGCTAGGCCAAGTCTATAAAAGAAGAACCTTAGAGCTTAAGGTCATTCAAGAGTTGTACTCAGCTTCATGGTCTTCTCAGAACCAGTTATACAAAGTTATTTTCTATTGCAATAAAGACCTTCGGGGGGGGACCAGCCCTTCTTTCTGCCCCTAGGCTGTGTATTGTCTTTTTCTCTCTTCCTTGGGCCCTTCTTCCTTGCTGCGAATTCCTTATGCTGTCCCTGCATGCCTTCCTGACTGATGTACGATTGATTCCAGCTCTAGAGCCCCTTTTCCCTTGGCACGTGCGAGCTGTTAGAGAGAGAGATTCTGCTGCGAATTGTATTCCAGCCACCAGGGGGAAACCTACTTGTGGCGATTTGAATTTCCATCCCCCAAAGTGCCTTAGGCCTGCTGCGAATTGTTCCAGGAGAAGCTCGATCTTTCCAATAGCCCTTGAGAGGCTGCGAATTTATTGCAGGCAAGGTTTTTGAAGTCTTTGGAACTGTTTTCAATGAGTGTCTTTTTGCGAATGGGTGTCCTTGGTATAAAGTGGTGTGTCCCTTCAAATAGGGTAAATCTCAAAATGAGGGGGTTTGCCCCTTCATGAAAGGGTGTTTCCTTGGGTGAAAGGGTGTGACCTTCCATCGTAGGGCAGCCACTTCAGATGAGGAGGTATGACACTTCAGGAAAGGGGTGTGTTTGTTAGGTGAATAGGTACAACCCATAGTTACCGATTTGCATCATTTGGTGACGTGAAGGTATGGAGGGGACAAAATGGAAGCATTTGTGGTGGTGGGTGAAAAATTTACCACCGCTTCTCTCCATTTCTTTTGTGTGCAAACACATGACTGTATATTGCATATAATGTCTGAAGTGGGTGATTCTAAGGCCTCTCTTATACATAGAATGAAGAGCTACACATGAAAGCTATGCGCTCTGAAGGGTGTCTACCTCTTGTGAAGGGTATAACCCTTGATCAGAGGGTGCATTACTACTTAATAATAAATAGAAGTGCCCTCTTCATAAGGTTACCCTTGCTGGAAGAGTTGCGACTCTTGATTATAGCTCTTATGAAGGGTTGTGCCTCATGGAAAGTGACCCATCAAAGGGCTTATATCCTGAACCATGCAGGTTGTATGTCAATTTTTGCAAAAGGTGGGAGTGCTCTTACAGGATTTTTTCTAGGTATACTTATTTGATTGATGAGTGTTTGTATACTTATTTGATTGATGAGTGTTTGCATTTGCAGCACAAGGAATTTTTATCGTCTGATAGGCCCATGGATTTGTTGAGATACTCTACTTAAACCTTGTTATGAAGGATCCCTCAAGGATGTAAAGGATGTATCCCTCGAAATCCCTCCTCATCCATAGGTGTTAGCTCGGTCCCCTAGAGTGATCTGTGTGTCCCCTCGATGTCTCGTGTGTCGTGCTGCAGTCGTCGGGTCGGGGTCTCTGTCACGTCTGTGGCTAGAGATTGGACGATCAATGTCACTCGATGGGAAGAACTTTGTGATCCTGCTCTGAGAGGTGTCTGATGATGTGGCCAAGCCCCGTCGCTTGAGTAAGTACTCTCTGTGTCGGACCCCCTCGAAAGGCCAAAGGGTCTATTAAACTGAAAAGAAGACAGATACAATGAAACCTAAGGGTGGGGCCACTGAAATGGGCACCCCTAACCAAGGCTGATGCCTGTGACGAGAAAGAAAAGTAGTACATTGCGCTATTGCTGCAAGGGAAAACTGCAGAGATTGGGGTGGCGAGCAGTGAGGGGGAAAAGGGTGTCTGCATAGAGAACTTTTTTTGGTCCATTTATTGTAGCTTATGCAGATCAATTGTTATTTGCAGGTTTAATTTCTGGGAGGGTGCAGACTGTTTGTGAGAGACCTGCAGTCTTCATATCAACACCATCAATAAGGGGAACAATTCTCGATGGGAAAACCAGTTTTGTCTCTTGTCAGATTTTTGGCAACACAACAATCTCCGGTAATGCTAGTGATCCTGTTTCCTGAATTCTATCTTGTCTTTTCCAAAATACTGAGGGTTATTTCTCTAGAGTTCCAGGCTGTCTGTGGCTCACTTCTCTTTTTAAAAAATAGTAAAATTAAGATCTATAATGGTGGGGTGAATACTCCTTGCAGCCTGTTTTTTCTTCACTCTTCTTGTTTCTACACTGCGCAGTCTTCTTCTGCAATGTTCATGTTGGATCTGTTGAAATAGCTTTCCCAAGGCAGGTTTTCAGTGTCTATATATCATTTGTGCCATATAGGCACATCCTAGATAGTTCAGGTTGATGCGGTGTGCACGCTTGGTGCATTTTACACCTCTGTTTCTTTTGGTGAGAACTCACAAAAGGGGCAGGGACAGAAATCTAGCTAGAAGAAATACTTTGAAGGTGCATGTGCTAAGGGGCAGGGACAGAAATCTAGCTAGAGGAAATACCTTGAAGGTGCATGTGCTAAATTCAAGCTTTAGGAAAAATTCCATCTTTACAAAATACGTTGAAGGCGCATATGCTAAATGCCTCATTTGTTTCCTTGGCTATGGCTCCTAATTGTCTTCATTATGAAGAAAAATAGCTTGACATCATGCATTCAAAACTCAAGTGCACCGTAAAATTTGTAACTTGCATCTTATGCATTATTGTCAGAAACGTCAGGTACGAAACGTTAGAATCGTTTTAGGGTCGAATACCTGAAGATCTAAAACTTAAGAAATGTTAGAAACGTCTTTTTATAAAATATATTGTGTGTGTGTGTGATTTCACCCCAAAACGTGTGTATGTGTACACACACAGACACGGACACATGCACACTTTTTTGGGGGGGGGGGTGAAATCCACACACCCCCATGCATATACATACATACATGCATGCATACATACATACCTACGTATGTATGTACGTACACACACACACACACACACACACACACATCTATATCTATATAATATTATATATATCTTATTATTAGTATGCTGTGATAGGTCAGAATATTCTGTATTAGATGCACATTTGACATTACATACTAGATAGTATTATAGTGATCATTGAGATAGCTGGTTCGGATCATGTCCTTAACCATGGTTTCGTTGGACATTTCACATGCCACAAAAGTAAATCTTTATTAAAAAAAAGAAGAAGGATAATTTATATTAGGAGGGTGGTCAGCCCTACCAAAACTGGACCTATGTACAAAATTTGGCCAACTAGGGTTAGACACCCATGGCCTACGCTGCACGCAGCCTAAAAACACTCACCCACGGGAAAATTCGTCTCAATTGCCAATAAGGCATGGCTTACCACTGGGTCACGATTTTCCACTACTTTAGCGAAGTCCTAAGAAAGACTTGACCCACGCAGCAATCACAGGAAGCCTAAAGCCCAACTACACCCTATGACGAAAGGAGTTCCCGTTTATCATTTCCCACATGCCCATGATTACAGCCGCCCTTAGATAAACCCAACTCGCAGCTAGAGTAGAGGGCAAGTTACGAGTGTCCTCTAGGATACGTATATTTCATCTTTGGTCCTCAGGATAGGTGGTAGAATCACCTTCCCATAGATGACCTCAAAGGCGGCTTTCCCTATGGAGCTGTGAACTGTATTGTTATATGCAAACTCCACTAGTGGTAGGTACTTTTCCCAGTTTGAACTTTGGTCAGCCACGTAGCATTTTTGTAAAATCTAACAGTGTAGAATTGCCTACCTCACTTTGACCATCTGTCTAGGGATGGAAAGTAGAAGAAAAATTTAGATTCGTTCCCATATTATCGAAAAGAGCTCTCCAGAATAGACTGGTCATTCTGGGATCTCGGTCACTAACAATGGACTTAGGCATACCATGGTGTTTAAAGATCTGTGCCATGAAAAGCTTAGCCATATGATCTGCCTTTATAGTTTTGCGAATTGGAATGAAAATGCTGAATCTATCAATGATAGTCCAAATACCATCATTCCCCGACTTTGATCTTGGCAAATTAAAAATAAAGTCCATTGCGATACTTTCCCATGGTGCCTAAGGCACGGGAAGAGGCATAAGTAGGCCGGTGCCTTCCGTCTATCATATTTGACCTTTTGACAGGATATGCATGCCTTAACAAACTGATGTATATTTTTTCCGCATCGCTGGTCAAATGAAATACCTCTCTAATGCTTGAGTTGTTGCTGTAATTTCTCTATGCCCAGCATAGGGAGGTACATGGCATTCTGCCAAAATCTTTTTCCTCATCTCTTGGGTGACGCATAGGCGCCTAATCATCTTTCATTAGATACCCATCTTTCAGGGAATAGTGACTGGTGGACTGCCCCTCTTGCACTTGCTGTAAAATCTCACCAAAATCTGCATCATTAGCGTATTGCTCCCTCATGTCTTCTAGATCCCTATGATAAGCAATAGTCACATTGTTCACCTGGGGTCTTCGAGACAAGGCATCTGCTACTCTGTTATGAGCTTCCGGAGTATGGACACTATGAAAATGATACATTGACAGCATGCTTGCCCATTTCATGAAGTCTTTTATCTATAATGTATTGGCCTTAGGTATGGTTTGTTTTCATAAGCTGAAAACAAAAAGCGAGGAGCTGAATAGCCCATTTTTCTTTTAGTTTCAAAAGAGAGTTTGATTGCGTATGCTTGTTCTTTCTAAGTTAGGAATGTAATTTTGCCTCTTTGTAGGAAGCGATACATAAGTGTAAAGGGTCCTTTTATCTTTTTATGTTTTAAATAAGAGAGAGAGAGAGAGAGAGAGAGAGAGAGAGAGAGAGAGAGAGAGATTAACATCCGTAGGAGGCCTCGCAGGCCTATGGGACAAAGTATGGAATCAAGTAACTCATATAGACCATTGTGGGCTGGGGCAAAGGACAAAGTATGGAATCAAGTAACTCATATAGACCATTGTGGGCTGGGGCAAAGGGCCACTAAGGCCCTTGCTGAGTACTAAAATACTATACTAGTACAAAATAGCAAAAAAGTAGCAAAATAGCATGAGGGTGGCATGAAAAAATCAAGTGCTTAGAGCTATAGTCCCCCCGTAGTGGTAGAGTACGTGGTCTCCCCGATCTCTGGATCCGATGGGCTATGGCAAGGGTGACGCCTCGCTTCGGTCGATCTCTCCTAAGGAGAGCTGAAATAGGTCGAACCTCGATCATGTGTGCTCTGGTCGCCTGTTGCGCCGTGTACGGTCTTCGTGTCCCTCGCCTAGCAATGCTGTGTTGGCTCTCTCCATCGATCCATATATCTCTGATGTGGACTAGCTGCTCCTCCTCTACCCCAAAGTGCCCTGGAGCTAAGTCAAATGCATAGAAATCCATGACCTATTTCTGTGCTCGGTTTACCTCAATACCTTGTGGTGCAGTGGTCCCATTCTGCTGCTCTCTGATATGTCGTAGTAGTGTCTCCCTGTGTTGTCACATCTCCATCAGGTAGAGCCCAGTACAGATCGTGTGTGCTCTGGTCGCCTGTCGCGCCGTGTACAGTCTTCGTGTCCCTTGCCTAGCAATGCTATGTCGGCTCTCTCCACCGATCCATATATCTCGGATGTCGGCTAGCTCCTCCTCTACCCTAGAGTGCCCTGGTGCCAAGTCAAATGCATAGAAATCCGTGACCTGTTTCTGCGCTCGGTCTACCTCAGTACCTTGTGGTGCAGTGGTCCCATTCTGTTGCTCTCTGATATGTCGTAGTAGTGTGTCCCTGTGTCGTCGCATCTCCATCGGGTAGAGCCCAATACAGATATGGTCCTGGAAGTGGATCATTCATGAGAGTGGGTCAAAGCCGTGCCCCTCCTGAAAAAGTCAGTGGTAGTGCCCTCGGACCTCAGTACCTTGTGGTGTAGCGGTCCCATTTTGCTGCTCTCTGATGTGTCGTAGTAGTGTCTCCCTGTGTCGTCGCATCTCCATCAGGTAGAGCCCAATACAAATCTGGTCCTGGAAGTGGATCATTCGTGAGAGTGGGTCAAAGTCGTGCCCCTCCTAAAAAAAGGCAGTGGTAGCACCATCGGATCTCATAGTAGGTTGGGTAGACACATAGATAGTGCTCCTCTGTCTCGATTGCCCCCATCGTGTACAACTTGCAAGTCCGTTGCTCTCTGGGTATGCGTGCAGCTCTCTTTGCCTCGATCCTCAACTGATAAGACGAGATCCGCATCTGTCCGATGGCAATCCTCAGTGCGTGTGAGACTTCTCTGTCCTCGAGATACTGAGGTCTGATGATGAGCTGATACTCTTGAGAAAATAGTCATAGTAGAGCTGGGTCTTGGTGGGGAACTCCTGGTCCCTCCCCCAAGTGCGAGATGTGTGGACGTGGAGGAGATCTAAGTGTATGATGTGGTTAATCTCATCCCGTGGGATCAACTCGGGCGGTTCATCCATTTGAATGCCGTGACTGGCAAACCATGCGGTGATGCGTGCAATCCATGCTGTACCTACTCCACTCTTTCTTAGTCGTATGGAGGACTCTAGTGCCAGCCTCGGAAGTCCCTTGCAAGGTAGGTCCTAAACTTTGTGGAGGAAAGTCACTGTCTAAAAAATGGCATCAACCTGGAGAGGGGTCATGGCAAACTCTACCTGTACTATCTGATGGGGAACCGAGGGCTTACTCCGAATCATCCTAGAGCCCATAATCACCTATAGCCGCTCAAATCTCCTCCATTCTACTGCTGAAAGATCACACCCCTAAAAAGGTGCCGCATACATGGCAATTGGCCTCACTAGAGTGTTGAAAAGCCAACACTTCGTCGGTGGATCTTGGAAGTGCGCGTGGAAGCACTGTCACTCTAGTCCGGCCAAAGCACCGTACCGGTCTATGGGACAAAATACACAAACCAAAAAACTACAGCATTAGTTAGAGACTAAGAGTCTGTGGGGGAGTACAATAACTCAGCCCCAGATTATTATAATAGCATAACATAACTACATTCAAGGATTATGTAAGAGTGATATGAATAACATCAGTTAGAGAGAGAGAGAGAGAGAGAGATTTTATTCCTGTTTTTTGGAAGGTTTTGTTTCTTAACTTGCTTCTTTATTTTTGCTTAGTCACCTTCTTCCTTTCTTCTTTATTTCTTGTTTTTTTAATATTTTGGACGTATTTAAGTAAGCACCGGGTTTGCCCAAGAGACTCCGTGGGTCTTTAGAAATCCAGTATAGCTGCTTATGCTTGGGCACTGATGACGACACAAGTGTTGCTTTGCTTGCCAAGTATGTCTTCCTTTCGTTTTTCATCAAAGTTTTTGTTTACCTCTATTTTTTCTTCTCTTTGGTTTTCTCTTTTATTTTCTGTGTGGATTTTTGGTCTTTAGAACAATAAAAAATCTAAATTTGTATGATTGGACATATTCTAGTCTTACAAAAAAATATGTTTGCCCATTTCATGTGCTTCTCGGAGAGCTTTGTCCGAGTCAAGAAATATCTCAGACTTTGGTGATCTATCTTAACTGTAAAGTCTGCACCTAAAAGATAACGCGTCCATGTATGGATGGCATGAATTACAGACATCAACTCTTTCTGATAGATTCCCAAATATCTCTTTGCGTCTTGGAGTCTTTCGCTCTCATAGGCGGCTACATGACCATTCTGATGCAATGCAGCCCCAACACACTCCCCACAGGCATCACATCTTTTGCTCTCATAGGCGGCTACATGACCATTTTGATGCAATGCAGCCCCAACACACTCCCCACAGGCATCACAATCCACATCAAACGATTGATACAAATCAAGAACTATCAGAATTGGCTCTGCGGTCAGCTTCTCTTTGAGTGTAGTGAATGCTTTCTTCTGTGGAATTCCCCATCTGAAAGCTGCATTTTTCTTGGTAAGGTCGTGAAGTGGAGCGGCTATATCTGCTAAATGCCTGGTAAATCTTCCGTAGTAAGAACATAGGCCTAGGAAACTTCGGACTTCATGCATAGTCTTCAGCTCTGGCCATTCTTGAATGGCTTGGATATTTGCCGGATCCATCCGTATCCCATCGTTGGATATTATATCCCCCAAATAATGGATCTCTTCTAGAAAGAATTCCCTCTTCTTGCTATTTGCATAGAGCTAGTGATTTCGTAGCTCTTGGAAAACTGTAGCAAGATGTTCCTTGTGCTCTTCTTCGGACTTAGAGAAAACAATGATGTCATCGAAGAAGGTTCCTGTGAACTGTCTATAAGGTCGGAAGATACGATCCATTCTATTGAAAGTAGCCGGGGCATTTGACAATCCAAAAGCATCACGAGATACTCATACAGCCCAAAAGTAGTGCGAAACGCTGTCTTATGCACATCCTGTGGTTGTATCCTCACTTGGTGATAACCACTTTTTAAGTCTATCTTGCTGAAAACTGAAGCCCCATTTAATTGGTTCAACAATCAGTCTTTCTCTCTTCCTCACTCTGCACACATTAGGGCCCAAGACAAACGTCGGGCTGGACCCCCTTGAAGGTCTTTATTTCTTGAGAGAATTTTTGAGTATCTTTGCTAGCTTGGCCTTGACAGGAAACGATTGGTTAACAATCTTCCATAGTATGAATTTAGCCTTCCCAACCGCGCATTCTTCCAAATCTCCGTGAGCCTTGGGCTGCACCCCCCCGAAGGTCTTTATTTCTTGAGAGAATTTTTGAGAATCTTTGCTAGCTTGGCCTTGACAAGAAACCATTGGTTAACAATCTTCCATAGTATGAATTTAGCCTTCCCAACCGCGCATTCTTCTAAATCTCCTTGAGCCTTGCCTTCTACCATGCTGCGCTTTGCCTCATTTCCCACTTACTATTGTTCTTATGAAGCCTTCCCAGAAGCCAACCTTCTCCAAGACTGCCAAAATGTAATCCCAATGAGCCCTGTCATACGCTTTGTCAAGATCCAGCCCAAAAAGGAGAACCTTCTACCCCGTGCTACAAGCATGATCCATTGAGGCTGCTACATTTAGAATGTTTTCATAGATGTACCTGCCCTTCACAAACCCATTTTTGTTCGAAGTCCACAACCTAATTGCACAATTCTCTAATTCGGATGGCCAGTGCCTTAGCAATGACTTTATAGGAGGTATTTAGCATTGTAATTGGCCTCTAGTCCCCAACCCTGAGTCTACCTTGCCTTTTCAGGAATAACTTCATCAACCCTGAGTTGACATCCTCTGACAGGGTTCCATTGTCTAGAGCTGCATTGGCCATGTCAGCCAAATCCTGTCCAAGCATATCCCAATAGGCCTTAAAGAACTCCACATTCAAACCATCCAGTCGTGGACATTTGTCCTTAGTCATCAAACTCAAGGCGTCTTCTAGTTCAGCCCTCGTAAAAGGTCTTGCTAGTAAGTTCCTGCGGTAAGTGAATCTGCAAAGAAAATGTGATCTTATTGACCACCAACTGCTACTTGAAACTTGATTGTCCTCCCAATGAACTGAGGAATAACAGTCTGCCATTGGGACTGATCTAGTACGGCTCCAAAGGTTGAGGAACGAATTTTCTATTATGATGACACGGCGGCTCAATAAAGACTCTTGAGAACCGGTACTGCCATGAAGACTGGAAGGCGAACTGCTGAGGCCACTCATCCCGATTCCCACCACGCTACTACTACGAACTCCTGATCCTTGGGTGGTATGGCACTCTGATAGGCTCTATCAAGAGTCGGCAATTATGGTTGACATTCGATGATTGCCCCTCTAAAACCTTTTTTCAGTCAGTGAAAAAGAATCACCAAAGGGAGACAATTGATCGGGTGGAGGACAAGCAAGGTAACGTCTGGACGGACTTTTGGCACATAACAACCATCTTTAAACAAGAACTAAGTGCTATAGTCAGTGAAGATGCAGTATAGGATCATACATGGATAGAGAACGTTAATAGGCTCATGAATATCACGCCCTGCAGAGTGTAAGATTAGTCCCTTAGCAACTATCATAATCCAGAATTTAAGTAGGAGGGAATGTCACATGCACCCCTACACTAGGGCGCATGATGACACACAGTCTGACCCATTTGTCGTACGCCGTGATAGTGACACCTATTCATCTACAACTCTCCTTGGTGGTCCAATCCTAGTTCCCAAAGTCACAAGCCACGGTGGAGCAGTTTGGGTTCCCAAGGTTGGACACAAGGGGATCAGGCTTGTCAACTCCCACCAATATGAAGTCTGCTAAACGATATGAGTGAAGCACAAACTCCATCATGACCTGCCAGACACCATAATTGGGGCCATTTAATTGACGGTTGTTCAGAAAGGTGGGCAAAATCAGAATTTTTTGTTAGAATTATTGGTATATTCTAGGCAGTGGCCAATGTAATGTAATAAGTAGGTTAGGGGCACTTTTCCCTCACTGAGGTTTTTCCCCCTAACCACAGATAAATCCCTAACTACGGTTAGTGGATAGGATAAGGTCTTGTCACTTAGACAAAACCTCACACTCTCTTGTATTTTACTACTCATCTATTCGGATGTTTTGCTTACTCTTGCTCTCACTCTTGCATTCTTCTCCCTCTTCTCTCACATTTGGTATCAGAGCAGGTTGCTTCTGGTACTGCTTCTTGCCCGCAAGCTTGAGCTCCAGCCCACGTTCCTACTAGTCCGTACGACTGTACGGATTTCTGTCGCATTACATCTACTGGTCGCCATACTGTTGCAGGTCATTATATTGTTGTAGGTCATCGTATAGCAGGCGCCATTCGTCTCAGCTCGCTGTACATTTGCAGCTGACAGGTCGTTCTATATATCTGCACCATCCGTACCAGCTTGCCGTACATCTGCCAGACGTCCGTACCTTGTACAGGTTCCTTACATTGACTGCGCCTCAGATCCATACATTCGTGCCATACATTTCTGTACGGGTGTACGGATTCCGTCCACATAGGCCGTACAGCCTGTACACTCTGCCTTGCAGTACTGACAGCTGCGGGAAATTTAAAAAAACGAGCTACGCAGCAAATCTCCACACGACCTGCTTCTATCTTCACGGCTCCACATCGTAGCTCGTCTCTTCTCCAATCAGCAGGCCGCATCGTCGCCGTCATCGCCTCAGACCTTTCTTCTCTAAGGTTCACAAAAGAGACACGTGGCAGATAAGGTGGTCAAAGCTAACTGAGGTTAGGTTCAGCTGCTTGGGTTAGTTGAACCATGGTAAGATTTGTGTAAACCTTGGGTTAACCAAGTTGGGTTTAAAGATTGCCACATGGCACATGTGCCACCATGACCAGAAACTACCAGGTATTTGAGACGTTTCCAGAGTACTTCAGCCCATCCCATGGAGGGGGGTTTGTAGGCCATCTTCTGGTGGTTCTAGTGATGCCCTATAGGCCATGGTATGTGCCTTGTAGGCATAAGTGTAGGCACTTATAGTGTTACTGCCTGCTAGGCCACATAGGACACTTAGTCCTATGTGACACCTAGGACACTTAGTCCTAGGTCTAGGTACAAGTACTTTGTACTTGTGTGTTTTCAAGTTATCTAAATTTTTGATGTGACTACTCAGCAATCGACTTGTCTTGTACCTGCACTCTCTCTCTCTCTCTCTCTCTCTCCGTATCGTACCTTCAGTGGTATCAGAGCCCAGCTTTGCTTCCTGTACCTCTTGTCCGTACTGCCCGTACAACAGTACGGACCTCTGTACAACCAGTGCGGATATCGTACTGTACCTTCAGTGTGCTTGTGCGTCGTTGTACATTGCATCGTCGTACTGAATCACGCGTCGTTGTACATCTGCATCGCGGGTCGCTGTACATCCACGTCATTGTACATCCGCGTCGCTGTACAACTGCGCCGTCGTACCTTCAGTGGTACCTGATCCGTACACGCGATCCGTACTTGCGCTGCCCGTACAGACCCGTACATGCAGTACAAGTCCTACGCAGATCCCCGTACCTTACATGCAGTACAAGTCCTATGCAGATCTCCGTACCTTCAGCGGTACACCGTACGTTCGTACAGCCATACAGCAGTACTTAAGCTGACAGTACAGCCGTACGTTGTACTTGAGCTGTGTGTACAGCTTGATTGCAGTGCATTGAGTCACATTTGCAGGACATTGAGTCTTTTTTTGCAGGATATTGAGTCAGATTTGCAGGACATTGGGTCACAGTTGCAAAATTTCAGCAAAATTTGGGGCTTTTCTACATTTGCCCTCTTTTTGGCCTATTTGCCCTCAATAAATTTGGGGCTTTTGCCAAATTTGCTGTTTTTGCAGTGAACATTGTCTGTCACAGTCACATTTGGGTCAGATTTGCTTTTGCCCTCTCATTTGGGTCTGAAACTTGCAGATATTTGCTGTCATTTTTGGGACAGCCAGCTTTTTTTTTGCAGTGATAGCCTCCAGGCTTTTGGGTTTTCAGGTCTTTTTCAGGGTATCACAGTTGCTATGGCTGGGAACAATCAAGATTTATCTGGAGTTCTTCGTGAAGATGATAAGTTGGATGGCACCAACTATCCGATGTGGTCTTATCTCATGAAACATATTCTTGTTGCAAAGCATTTGTGGAATATTGTTTCTGGGGCTGATTTGAGGCCAGCCAATGCTACAGTGGTTGTTTCTACTGCTGGTTCTTCTGCAAGGGGTACTCCTCCTGATGCCTCTTCCTCTAGCACTCCTGCTGCTGCTCTTCCAACTTAAGAACAGTCAAGATGGGATGCAAGAGATGCAAATGCACATTCATGCATTGCTTTATCATGCAAGAGAATCATTATTCCACACATCCGGTCTTGTAGGACAGCAAAGGATGCTTGGGATAAATTGCTACTTCAGGTTTCAGAGTAATTTTTCATGGCTAGAGATGCATAGTTTATGATCTTCGTGATGATAATGCCATAGTTCTCATTGGCACTTTGCAAAAAGGGCTTTATCACCTTGATCATCATTCAGCTGCACTTTCTATTGAAGCATTGGCTATTTCAGATTCACAGCTTGCTGAAAGTCATCTTTGGCATGAGAGAATGGGCCATCTCAATTATAGAGCTCTTGCAAAGCTACATTCACAAGAGATGGCAAATGATGTACCTCGGACTCACACAGTTTCCAAACATGTGTGTGAGGGTTGTCTTTTGGGTAAGATGCATCGATTTCCTTTTCAAAAGAATTGTCCAAAACTCTCACAAAGGAAATTGCAGCTAGTACACAGTGATGTCTGTGGCCCAATGAGGACAAATGCCATTGGGGGGTATAAGTATTTCATTACTCTCATTGATGATTTCACAAGATGAGAGTCTTGATTTCACACTTGAGCAATCTTGGGTCAATTCTCCAACAGTTATTTGCCATCCGAGCCATTGTTGAAGATGATGATCAAGTTGCTGTACTTCTCTCAAGTATTGAAGACATTTCCAAGTACAATGAGATCCTTGCTGTCCTAAGAGTCAGCCGCAATATGAGCTTCGTTGCTTCAAGAAAATGGCAAAGGTACAAGCCAAAGAACATGCCAATCTGGTTGCGGAGCAGAGCGAGGACGAAGACGATGAAGCTACACCTTCTGGACGTGAGGAACAAGCCTGCATTGCTGCTGTTTCTAGTCTATCCCTCCATGAGGTGATAGATGAAGAGTGGGCTTTCTAGAGTCATGTGTGTTAGGTACTCTGCCTTGGGTAGTCCCCCCTAAAATGATGTAATAATTTGTCTTTTTGTGTGCCTTGTCCTATAAAAGGCTCCACTTATTTCCATGTACCTAGTCAGGAGACAGGGGGTTGTTATGTCTTTCCCTTATTTGGCCTGGCCGAGTTCCAGGATGTTGGTGTACTCCCTAGACCTATGAGTTGGTCATGCATCCATGCTCAGATTTGAGTCTCTGATCACGTTGACACCTAAGCCATGAGAGTGCTTGGTTCAACCTCTGAATTATGCTCAGCTGTTAGCCTCTCAGATTGCCTGGGATGCACAGTCTGGATGATGTCATAGTTTTTCACCCTAGCTCCGAAGGGGGGTTTGTTGGAATCGGAGTCCTAGTGTGTGTGGTCCTAGTATGTGTGGTCCTAGAGTCCTAGCAGTGTCCTACAGTTGTGTGAGTGTGAAGAGTCTTGAGGCCACTTGTGCCACCTCATGTGGTAGGTGTGATTCCTCCCCTAGATTATAGGATCTAGATTCTCTTGTGTGTGACCTCATCTATGAGGTGTCTGTGCGGGAAGATAAGGCTTGCCCAGCCATAAAAGAGGCTATGTACTTGCTGTGAACAGATCAATCAATCAACATCAGTTCGTGCCTCAGCTCTTGTCTCCAATCATGTGTCTCTCACCCTCTCCCCATTTTCAGCATGCTCCTCTTCGTTCTTACTGAAGATAGGATATCATGAAAGAATACCACAACAAACTTGTTAAGGGTAGATCCTTCTCCTTGTTCTACAAAAGGTAGTAGGAGCATTTAGTGAGTCCAAAAGACATTACTAGGAATTCAAAATGTTCAGTTGGAGTCCTTAGCTGTCTTATGTATGCAAGACTCCATTCTCACTTGGTGATAACCAGATTTGAGATCTAACTTACTGTAATTTTTTTATTCCTTAAGTATATCTAGCAAGCCATCAACTCTAGGTATTAGGTAACGTTTTACAATCGTTATCATATTGAGAGCTTTATAATCAATACACATTTTACATGTACCATCCTTTTTGTTGACAGGAAGAACAAGAGCTCGAATGGTGAACCACTGTCTATTAGCTCTTTCTTAAGTACTTATTAACTATGTTTGTCAACTTCCTCTATCTCAATAGGTTAAGCCCATAAGGGGCTCTACAAGGACTCGCCCATGAGTGATCTTAACGTCTACTTATTGGCATCTCGAATGAAGAGTCATCTATCAACCTGGCCTCATAAGCGCTCAAGAAACTTTGCCTTTATCATGGCCTCAACATAACCCAAGTGGTTTTCTGACATAAATTAAATGGCAACTACGCCTTTTACAATAGCCTTCTTTGCTAGTGTGGAAGAAATCAATTGAATAGGAAAGATACCCTCTTCTTTCTTTATAATAACCTTTGTTCCTTGTTGTATGAACGAAACATGATGCGTATGAGTGTTAATATCAGGTAGAAAATGATACGGCCATGGTTTTTCCAAAATCATTTCCACTTCAAGAAGTGGGGCCGCTACGCAGATCTCTATGATCTTATCCTGCATTCAATGCCTTAACCATTGATTTATGCTGCTTCTCATGACCTCGAAAAGCTCTCGAAAGGGTCATGTCATCTGATGGTTGTAGTTTTGCATGGATGAGTTTAACTAATACGATCGTAATCACATCCATTATCTAAAAGGATAACAATCCTTTGACCATTCACAACCCATAGATTTTAAACAAATTAGGGGACTGAACAAGGGAGATGCTTCCACTACATTTGTAGTTGGTTGATCTTTACCTGTTCTCTCCTTCAAGAAGAAATCTCACCCTCTTGCTTGGGATTCTTGCTCTCTACAACATTAAGTGATCCAAGAGTATAGGGCACTCATAAAATGGATGCGCAGCTGAAAATTTATTGCAGCGAAAACATCTCCTTTCTCTTACTAAGCTTCTTTTACTCCTCTAGATATCTTGGGCTAGAGCGATTGCCATATTTTACTCCTCTAGATATCTTGGGCTAGAGCGATTGCCATTCTTAACTTGTCCACTTGGATGCTTTGTTCGAATAACAAATCCTTGTAGGATTTGGCTTTCTGTTAATCATCTCTTCCATTGGGTTTTCCCAAGAGACTCCGCGGGTCTTTAGAAACCCAGTATAGCTGCTTATGCTTGGGCACTGACGACAACATAAGTGTTGCTTTGCTTGCTAAGTATGTCTTCCTTTGGTAGTAGGGCCATGGACTTTTGGTTGTGAGGTTAGAACTAAGGTGTCGGATGATTTACTGTTGAAATTCTGCCACTTATTTTTATAGCTTCTACTTCTTTTTTAATTTGCGTTGGAAAATTCAGAGAATAAAATGCATGTATAAGTTCACGAAGAAGCTTTCACATGTGATAAAGAAATCGACTTCTATTATGGCTATCAAAGGACTTTCTGGGATAACAGAGATGACACTATAGGATTGTCTGATGACTTGTCTGCTCAGCCCGACCAGGCTAGTTGCAGCTCACAAAAGACCAGACAATACTTGCTCTACATGACCACAAAGATATCACAACACACAGTCGTGCATAGAACTATAAGGGCCCACACAGGCCGAGACCTCTACGTGATGAAGTGAGCACAGAGCTTGAAATGAGCTCACAGCTCAGTTGATGGACGACACACGCCTCAGCATATCATCCAACATCTCTAGTCGGGTCAAGCCTTATGTAGAGGTAAGCTTCACCGTTCATAGAACCGCCATGGAGGCTGACTGTCGATGGCCAGCACATGCGCTCCAATCACAAACGACTTGAAGTGACTCTCATTTGAAGCCTAAGGTCAAGCAACCTGCTGAGAATTCGGAGAAGACAAGAGGCGCCTTCCAGAAAACTGCCTGGCTCTTGTACACGTCAATGCATGCATGCATAAATGCCAAGGGCTGATCACTGCCACCTCAGACAACCCTCCGAGGTTTACCAATCCAAGACCCACTAATGCTAACAATCCCCCCTTAAACTGAGTAGGGGTGATAACACTACTATCAAGCCAAAAACTGCAAGCGATAAGACGTTGATGCCAAGCCCCATACGGGGAATTTTTCTTTGGAAGGAAAGGGGGCCTTGACGTGCTGCTGTGAAGCGAGAAAAGATTTATAAGAAATTCATCTTTGTGGTTATGCTCATCTTCTGTTTTGTCATGTTTGTTTTGTCAGTCATGAGATCTTCATCTACGGTGTATTTGAACAGGATCATGCTGAACAGGTATGGGTTTTGCAGGCAGCTTAAAGGCTTCTTTTGTGCCAACAAGACATTTTCATGGCCCTTCAGCTGGGGTAGCACGTTGTCAGGCCACTGATGAAAATAGTAACAGCGTGGACATATGGTTAGGCCGTGCAGCTATGCTAGGATTTGTGAGCGTTGTGGCCATTGAAATAGCAACAGGAAAAGGTGTACTGGAGGTGACATTTTCTGAAACCCTTTAAACAAACCATTGACAACACGAGGCTTAGAAATTCCTGGATATAGATTTTCTTAAAAAGGACACTGAGGATAATTTTCTTATACATCCTCCACCCTTCAGTAACTCCAATCCAGGAAGAGAGCGCAGTTATTCTCAAGAACTAGGCATTGGATCTTTGATGGAATCTTTTTTATACATGGTAAGCATTTTCTCTTTGCTGATATTGATGTAACTTATGTGCATACAGAATGCAGGTCTAGCAACTCCTCTCCCAACTTTGGCATTGGCCCTTACAGCTGTAGTAGGTGGTGTCACAGCCTTTGGAATTTTCCGTTCTGCCAATGATAGCTAGTGGGCAAGTGCCTCTTTCAACAAGCTACGGGATTGTACTATATGAGCATTGCAAGTGCATATTCAGAAGTTCTAAAAGAAAACATGTATTCCAATTATTCATTTCTGTAGAAGTAACAAATATGTGGTCACACCTTGCTTCCAAGCCCTTTCTTGCCCTTTCTTGCCCCTCTGTGTTCTCCCCTTTTTCCTAGCACTTCTTTTGGCTGGTGCTTCTGCAGGTGTACAAGAAAATGTAGTCCAACTCAAGAGTAGCTGCTGCTTGGTATAATATTTCTCTCTTTATGATTGTGTCCTATTGCACAGGGTTGTATTTTGCTCGATGCATGCTTAAACAGGAAATAAATAATGAAAGGACCAAAATATTATAACTTGACTAAAGATGCTAAGATTCGATGTGGACAAATGAATGGTAATTGAATCTTGGAATTGAGAGTCTTAGTACATCACCATCAAAACCAAACATAGACGGAAAGTAGTAGGACGTGCAATGATATATGAAGCTATCTACAATCTTGATGGTTAATATTTACAAAGGCTAAATGACCCTTCTGACCAACAAGTTACAAGATGAAAGTACTTCAATCTTCATTGGGATCCAATATTTGTACAAAATGCAAATCGAACTTTGATGTCTTTGTTGGGGATTAAGGACCAAGGGATAATGAGGGCATGTACTGTTTTGATTTCCTTTGGCAATAATGGTGCTAATAATTGTTTTTTATAGGCGCAGAGATGTGGGGTTTGGAGAATACATGATTTGTGGCCATGTAGCAAACACTTTGCTAAACATTGTGAAGATCGTCGAACATGTCCTACAATCTTTGTTTAGTTGTCTTAGCTGTAAGGCGAGCGTTTGATGTATCTTCTAAGATGAACAAAGTGATGTAGATCAATTCTCTTATGTACGAAGTCTAGTGGAAGGGTGGGTATACTTGCTCCTACAATGGTGTATGGTTTGGGCGATGAATGCATCTAGCTCCTATTGTTGTCTCCCTATTGGTTGGATTGGATGCTATGAAGGCCTTGGCCCCGTTCGTTATCCCCTGCACTACCTCACCTACGTCGTCCCTCACCTTCCATCTCTCTCCCATCATCCCTCACCTCACCTCTCCCTCCCATCATCTTTTTTTTTGTGAGAACTCCTCCAATCATCCCTCACCTCACCTACGTCGTCCCTCACCTTCCATCTCCCTCCCATCATCCCTCACCTCACCTCTCCCTCCGTCATCCCTGCCCCTGTTCGTTATCCCCTGCACTACCTCACCTACGTTGTCCCTCACCTTCCATCTCTCTCCCATCATCCCTCACCTCACCTCTCCCTCCCATCGTCCCTCCACTCCCCTCTCCCCGTGACTCCCTCTCCTCTCCCCCTCCTCTCTGCCTCCCTCCCTCCCTCCCATCTTTCCCTCCTGGCCTCGCTTTCTCCCCGACACTCCCCTTTTCCTACCTACTAGGCTCTCCCCTCCCCCTTCCCCTGGCCCCGCCCCCTCCCCTCCTTGGGTTAGCTCAAGTTAGTTCTAGCTAATGTGAGGTTTATGTAATGCCCTTATCATAACAAAGGCTTGCTCCAATATTAACGTAAAGTAATGTGAGTTTGAAAATGCTACTCAATTTTTTTGGACGCATGGCAATTTTGTTAGCGAAAATATAAAAATCTCGACTTTGGTATTACTCTCCACGGACTTACAGATTGAAAGCTGTAGATTTTAGAAGAAAGGGTAGCCATTATATTTATATAGTTGGAGACGAGAAAATGCAAAGACTTACTATGAGAGCGACACATGCACGAACTATGTCACAACTATGAGAGGGCAATCAAAATTACATCTAGACGAAGCATTCACTTCCTTTGGAATTCATGATATGCTAAGCATTTCATCCACGATCTCGACCAACATGGATATATAACTCCCAGTTTAAGACACAACGTAGATAAGCACGTCCAATTTAGCAATTTGTAGGAATTGTATATCAACTTATCGCCCATATACGAGACTCATTGCGGTAAGTTTATTCATAGCTTGCTAGCCATTAAAACACTATAAAGCACCAACAATGCGTCTTGGCTTGATGCAACCATCCTCAATAGAATTCAATTACTTTTTATTTGGGACACTTGTTTAACCTCAATGGTTGCTAGCTTTGATTGCATGACAAATGCTCTTGGTCATCTTAGCTTGGGCAAACATATGTGTGTTGTCCCCTTTCTGTCTCTCTCCATTAGGAAAAAATGGAGCTCATTTTGGGGCCTTGTAAAAGTTCATGATTTTCTTATTTTCTTGGCTCAAAAGTAAAAATTTCTAGAGTGAGAAGCACAACTTTATATGATCAAGCATTCAATCGGAGGTATAAATCGAAAAAACATAACGCACGAGGGTTTTCCAGTGTGTCATAAATGTTACGTAGGGCTCAAATGGATATCTACTATTTTGTTGGAGAACTTGATGGTTTTGACATCACCATTGTGTTCGAAGCAAGTAAAAACTCCCTAAATCTACCTCTTCTAAATAGTTGTGCATCTCCCTCAGACTTCAACAACTTCTCTAAGTGAGTCTGCTGCTGATCTTCTAGTGGATCCTCCTGAGCATCACAATATGGCTCTTCTAACCAAATAGATCTTCCTCTATGAGTGCACTTGGATGGTGCAAAAGCTCCTACAGAATGAGTATAAGATGTATTCTCAATGGCCCTCAATCTAGGGCTCTAGGTCTCCTAGATCTGGTCAACTAGATCTATAACCTAACCCCTAATCCACTCGACCAGATTTGTAACCTAATTCCTAATCCACCCGGCTTGTCCTGCTATCTTGCCAACCAAGTTTGGCCCTTTGGACCATCCTCTATAGTCTGCTACAAATCATGGTACAACGTGCCATGTGGTGCATTGCAATTGGCCAGCCTAAGGTGCAGGACTACTAGCCAGCCTTCCTTCTATCTATAGGGTTTGCAAAACACATGAATGTCTGCCATTGGAACTGCTGCATAGTTTTGTGGAGATGAGGAGAGAGGGCACAGCTAGAGAGCACACCACAAATGACTAACTGTACACTAGATTTAGTTGAAAATGTAGAATTTATACAAACCCATTTAGGGTTAGGGTTAGTGTTAGAAAAGACCCAACAGAGGGTACACGCAGTGGAAATAATGCCCAGGAGCTCACACAGTGTGCGGTGTGGGTGTGGAATCACAAACTTCTTTACTTATGTGCATTCAATAGGTGTGCAGACTCATTAATAGACAATGAACCAAACTAGATAGAGAAACCACCAAATAATATATTTCCGTCCACAACTATGGACACAATACAAGAGAGACAGATCTAGAGTCCCATCAATGGTGTGGTCCTCTGATCTTACCACAAAGTCCTTCTCCTATCTGCTGGCTATCTCTAGACTAGAGTCGGCGTGCTCCACCTCGAGCGTAAGTAAACTTTCCGTCTAGGATGATCCTCTCCACCTTGCTGTCTGGGAACCAGCCTAGGTGGGTAGCTTCCTAGCTAAGTCTGCAGCCCTGCTAGCACCTCTCTATCCTCCTGAATGTAGGTCCAGAGGGTGGCTACCTACTACTCCGTTTTGCTCTGGATTTGCTGCTGCAAGTGATGCTGAAATGAGGCTAAATGGCCTCTTTATATAGGCCCCAAGGCCTGTACCAAAAAACCGACTGGTCAGTCCTAAACTGGCTGACTCAGTCTGTATGAAAATCGACCCCACAGCTCCCCATTTATGGGACTATGGGCTGCCGTTTTGGGGCACTCATTACAAGGCCCTTGGCCCATCTTTCAAGGGCAGATGCCCTATAAATACAAGGTCTAACCCCCCCCCAAAACATACTGCAAACAGTGCGCCTCCTGTCCTAGATCTATCGCAATCTGTCCCAAACTGTCTTGCTTCTGCTCCGGGCTTGTTCCAGCTCTAAGGCTCCTGCCTGAGCTCCGTACGCCAGCCGTATAGCAGGCATCTGTATTCTGCCATCCTTCCGTACTTTCCTGGCCCTCTGTCCTGCCCATAACAGTTCTAGATGTGCTGCCCTCATGCCAGCCATGATGCTATGTGGCAGCCCCTTTCTCTCTTTTCCTGTTGGGTACTGCCCTAAGTCTCCCTCCCCCATGCTCTCCTCATATGGGGGCTTACAGATGGGGAGGTGACCTTTCCAACAGTTAGGGCATCTAACCCTTTCCTTTATAGCACTCTATTGGGTTAGTGCTATTTACATATGATCACATGATGGTGCTATGCATATATGATCACATGATGTTGAGCGTGAACTCTCAACACCTTCCCTTAAGATCAACATCATGAAGTAGGCCTTCCTTCAAGATGATGATTATGGGAAATCGAAGAAGGACTGAATATTATATTCCATCTCACCCCTTTAATGGGAATGTCCTTCCTCTGCGTCAAACCAAGAGCTAGTTGGTGTTTCTCGAAAAGCTCTTTACCGAGGGATTTGGTAAAGATGTCTGTAACATTCTCTTTGCTATCACAATACTGTAGTGTGATGTCACCAAATAACACTCTTTCTCTAATGAAGTGCTCTCTGACATCAATGTACTTTGTCCTGGAGCTATATATTAGATTCTTGGCTAATGCTTGAGCCGATTGATTATCACAGTATATTGTTGTTGGCTTTGACTCATCAAAGTAATTTGTTTCTGACAATAGTCTTCTAAGCCATATAGCCTCGCCTCACATGCACCTGTAGTGAGTGCTCTATATTTTGCTTCAGTCGAAGACAAAGAAATAGTTGGCTGTTTGTTTGACAGCCATGATATAGCACCTTGATCAAGGAAAAATGCATATCCCTGTGTCGATCTCCTGGTCTCATGATCTCTGACATAGTCACTGTCATAGTATCCATGCAACCTTGGATGACATCCTTTGTATTCTATTCCGAATTGTCTTGTACTTGTGATGTATCTCAAGACTCTTTTGGCTGCATTCCAATGAGACTGTTTTGGATTTTCCATAAACTGTGCTAGTGAGCTTACTGCATAATAAATATCTGGCCGTCTGATAGTCAGACATATAAGAGATCCGATGAGCTGCTTGTAGTACTTGTCATTGATTGTAGGATTTTTTGAATCTTTAGTAAGTTTCAAACTCTGTTCCATGGGAGTGGCTGCAATCTTACAATCTGCCATATGAAACTTCTTCAGGAGACTGTCAACATACTTGAGTTGACTCATGGATGTGCTATTTGAATCTCTCCAGAACTCAATTCCAAGACAATAGTGCATAAGTCCAAGATCTTTCATGTCGAAATCTGTAGATAAGTCTTGTTTTAGTTTTTTGATGAAGCTATCCTTGTTTCCTGTCACAATCAGATCATCTATGTATAAAAGTGTAATAGTTGTCTTCCCATTGAACTTTGTAGTAGAGAGTGTGATCTACATTGACTTCATGTATCCCAAAAATACTTGTCGATTCTACTGTACAAATGACTTGAACCATTTCTGTTGGATTCATAGTCTCTCCTACTGCTACGAGTTGATTGTTGTAGTCTTTGATCCAGAGTACATAAGCATGACCGGTTTCACTGTTGTTGTGAAAATTATGGTTGATTTGGTTTCTTAGTGTGAGAATCTTGGAAGTGTTCTTTGACTCGTAGAGAGCTGTGAACATATCCCATGCTTCTTTCGATGTCTTGACTGCGCTGACGTGTCCTAGCATGACATCTTGTAGATTCTGCTTGATCAGATGATATGCATACTTATCTTTCTTATCCCATTCCGCCTGAGCTCGGGCAATGGCAGGATCAGCTCTAGGTGCGGAAACTACTTGTGTAGCTATAGATCCCACTGTAGATCTCGCTACTGGTGCTGTGACAATAGGTGGAGTAGAGCTACTGTTGGTTGGATCGTCCAATGGTCTAGGTGTAGATCCATCAACATACTCCCATTTGTCTTGAAGTACAAGAATGGCCTCCATTTGGTATTTCCATTTGCCATAATTGGAGTTGTCTAGCTTAGCAGATGTCTCCAGATTGAGGTTGCTAGTTGTAGACATGGTGCAAGAAATGTACTCAAAGTGTCATGAAAAACACAGTCTGAATCAACTGCAAAACAGTGAGTGTAGCAAGTGAAATCAGAACTGTCGGTGAAGGTAGAATTGCAATATATATAATCCAATATGAATTACAAGGCTTGTAGCAAATGATGCCGAGAATAGCCAAGAGGCTTTACAAGGCTGAAATGATGTGCACAATGCCGTGAAATAGTCGAATAGGCTTTACAATGATGGCATGTGTGTGTGAAATCAAATCATGTGCTATCTGCCCCACTGAACAACTCACAATGCCTTTGAACACTCTGAAGTCTGCTCACTGAATTGATGAACGTCAGGTTTCAGATAATGTGATGATGTTTAACCGTATGTGAGCATAGGGACTCCGAGTAGGTACTAGTCAGGAATTTTGGGCATGGCTTAGATTGGTGGCAACTTGGGGAGATTCAAAGCGTCCCCTCTATGGTGATCTAGTCTACTCTAATCTAGATTGTCGATCGATGAAAGAACAACAAATAATTTCTTTTCTTTGGTTATTTTTAGGTGCTGGGTCAGATGCATCGATGTAGAGGGTGATGTGCATGTAGAAAGTGGATTTGTCAGTGACGCTCAAAAGTGAGTGATACTTGCACTAAAATGTGTGCATGATGTGACGAGTGCATAGAGCACAAAAAATTGATCGATTTTCCTTTTTGGAGCACCCTCAAATTCTTCTTGGATCAAGAGATATGGCTTGATCTAGGTGGAGGGGCAAAAGGAGTGCAAATGTGCTCAATGATGATGTGGCATTGTGAGTCACATGCAGTGACTATGCCTAGCAGGGATTGTGCCCATGGAGCCCTGTGCTGAGGTGGCAAGAGTGATCACATGAAGTGCCTGTGAAGAGGTAACTATGCTTGCAAGGGTCAGTGCTGACTAGACAACTGAGGTGACATTGGCTGGCCTAACCCAAGGTCATGGTGACCCAACCATGGTATGGTTTACTAACCCCAAGGTCTGGTTAACTAAGCTAGGATTAGATTGACTAGGGTTAGTTGATGACATGGTAGATAATGATGTCAGTTGATGACATGGCTGTGCTGATACGGCAGTTGAGGTGGCAGATGACATGGCTAGATGATGTGGCATGGTGACGTGCCCTGCTAATGTGGACTACTTACGTGGTAGATCAGATGATGTGGCAGTCAATGCCATGTGTCAGTCGGTGGTGATGTGGTAGGTTGACATGGCTAGTGCAGTCCCTTTCCTGGCCGCTCAGGCTAAGTCGTAGAGTTCTAAGCAGGAGGTCATAGACTAGCAGGCTATTTCTAGTTGTAGATGCACCACCTCAGAGGTAGAAGCATTGATGAAGAGTTGTTGTAGCCTTGAGTGCAATCAGGATGGCATCTCAGAGCTGTCTGGCTCATTGACCGGAAGCCTTCAATGGAGTTGTTACTTGCTTTGGAAGAGAAAGTCTCTTGGAGGTGGCATTGGAAGAGAAAGTCTCTTCTTTGTTTGTCCGACTCTCCTCTCAAATCATCGAAGCTTCAGACATGAGAAACAATCATTCTCTCTCAAAGATTGAGAAGACTATGGTAGCTTGGAAGAGGAGGAAAAGGACAAGATATGGTAGCTTGGAAGAGGAGGAGGAAAAGGACAAGATATGCCATCAAAGGGGGTTATTTCCCCTTGAGAACCTCACACTATGGTAGCTTGGAAGAGAAGGAGGAAAAGGACAAGATATGCCATCAAAGGGGGTTATTTCCCCACATCTTCCACTTAGAATGTTTTTGTGTGTGTGGTCAATAAGGGTTCTCTGCCTTGGGATGTACCCCTCAAATGATTGTTAGTTTATGTGTTACCTTGTTGGATCTAAGGGTATTCCCATGCATAGTCATTGTCCAGTCTTCCAAATTGTAAACCAAGAGACCAAAGTCATAGTGAGATCATGTTGGGATGAGGATGCCCAAATGAGTCTACTGCTGATGCAGCTAGAGTGAGTACCAGGTTGTGGATCATGTGTGTTGCCATTAGAGGTGGGCAAGCCATGAAGTTTCCCATGGACTATTGCTAGGGTTGAGGTCATCAATTTGTGGGGGGGGGGATGAAGGAAAAATTGATGTAATGGGATCTAGAGTCTTAAGGTCTAGGTTGTGAGTGTGAAAATACATGGTGTGTCTAGATAGGTGTCAGTAGGTGTGATTGAGTGAATCTAGGTGTGTCGTGCATGATTGAGGGAATCATGGAACTGATTGAGAGATTTGTGGATTTAGATGCTCTACTGAGCTCACATATGATGTCACTATTGAATGTAGCTGGAGCCTATATATTGGGTCTACCTCTCTTGAATAAACTCTCTCTTTTGATTCACTTGCTCAATCCTTCTTGCAACTCCAACATATATTACCAGAGTTTCCTTTAAAGTATGTACATTGGAGGAAAAAAATGAAACAAATAAATATTGACAAAAACATGAAACAGATTGCTTAGTTCTAAGTGAGTGAAAATTTCAATAAAAATGAACTACACTACAAGAGAGCATCCTTTCTTTCATCATTGGGTCACCCATCATTAGAAAGAACAGAAAGTACCATAAGCAGATCCTCAATACATATATATTGCAGCTTAGTCGCAACTGCTCGTCGTCTTTATGAATCCTACATAGCCGTAAAGTCTATTTATATCTACTTGTTTACACATAGATTCATTGTTCAAAATATGTACCAATCTCCTTCCTAACATAATCACCATACATTTCAAAAGATGACCTAAAGATCTACAACCAAGTCAAGAAGGTAGGAAATTAGTATTTCATGATTACTGCACAATTCTTCTTCTTGTGATTCAATTATCCAAAATTGTCTTATGTGGTTGATTTACAAAACGTGAAACTACGATTACACGTGTCCATGAGTTGTTTAAAGAAGAAGAGCATGGAAGCAAGATTCATTTCTCTAGCAAAGTTGAATTTTTAAAAATTATCCGCCTCTTCTTTTGAGGTGGTTGAAGTGATTTGCTTAGATGTATGTGTCCTTGGAGCTATGCTAAGATAGGGAGACATCGACTTGTGAACATAATTGCATATCAAATTTCTATGAATTACTTAATCATGTATTTATAAAAGTTCTATTTTAGCTTTCTCACAATTCTTTAGGTACGAGTCTTCTTTAGAAAAGACAAAAAATGAAGGCCTAAGCAAAGACGAGGGGCACCTAGTGCTTGATCTTGTTATAGAATTCCCATTGGGGAGGCGTACATTCCCAACTGATGCTCTGGTTCCATCATGGTTTGTTACCACATTGAGTACATTTCTTGCACCATGTCTATGACTAGCAACCTCAATCTGGAGGCATCTGCTAAGCTAGACAACTCCAATTATGGTACATGGAAATACCAAATGAAGACCATTCTTGTACTTTAGGAGAAATGGGAGTATTCGATGGGTGTACACCTAGACCATTGGATGATCCAGCCACTAGTACCTCTACTCCACCTATTGTCATAGCACCAGCAGCGGGATCTACAATAGGATCTACAGCTACATAGATAGTTTTCGCACCTGTAGCAGATCTTGCCATTGCCTGAGCTGACACAGAATGGGATAAGAAAGACAAGTACGCATATCATTTGATCAAGTAGAATGTGCAAGATGTCATGCTAGGACAGCTCAACACAGTTAAGACATCAAAAGAAGCATGGAATATGTTCGCAGCTCTCTACGAGTCCAAGAACACATCCAAGATTCTCACACTGAGAAACCAAATCAACCAGAGTTTCTGCAACAACAGCAAAACCGATCATGCTTATGTACTCCGAATCAAAGAATACAACAATCAACTTGCAGCAATAGGAGAGACTATGAACCCCGTAGAAATGGTTCAAGTCATCTTGAATGGACTAGGAGAGGGATATGAGAATCTATTCTAGAGTATTGACATTCAATGGCAAATTCCAACACTGGAAGAGCTTCAGTCAGTCCTACTTGATGAGGAACTCATGCCGAAATCAATTCAAGCATGTAAAGGTCATTCTAATGGTCAAGCATTCATAGCTTCAAACAGAAGCAGAGGCAGAGGTAGAGGTAGAGAAAGAGGAAGAGCTAGATCATACCAAAAAAGTGGTAATCATCAATAGAATCAGCATCAACATCATCCTCAGCAACATCAGAATCAACAAAAAGAGGAAATCATTCCAACCAAGGAAGATTCCAAGGACGAGGGAATGAATCCACCACTGTATCAAACATCCACTACAACTATTGGCACAAGTTTGGACACTATGAAAGATTTCCAAAAGAAGTAGTACGACCAAGGCGGTCAATACAATAGCAATTGAGGGAATTTTCGAGGTAGAGGAAATCATCGTGGTCTTCTAGTCACAGTCACTTTGCAAATGAACACGGGAATATGTTTCTTGCAAGCAAGCAAATGCATCAAACTGATACAGTGTACCTAGGCACTGATTACAATCCCAAAGAGGATTTCAACTATCAAGTCGACCAAGCAGAACAAGATCCTTGGTACATCGACAGCAATGCATCATCTCACATGACAAGTCATCAGGAATGGTTCATAGAGATGAAAGAAGGTTAGAAAAATGTCAGCTACACAGCAGACACAATACCCCGAATCTAGTTCAAGGGACAGGTGTTATCCCTATGAACAATTTCACTGGTATGAAAGGATTGGTGAAAGATGTGTTCTATGTTTCGAAGCTCAGTAAGAACCTTTTGTTAGTAGCTCAAATGACGGAACACAACTACCGAGTCATCTTCGACGGAGATGAATGCACTCTTAGAGACAAATCCAAAAGTTGTCAGCTAGTAACAAAAGGTGTCAAGGAAGGACAATTGTATAGAATGCTAGCTACAGTAACAAAAAGCATGCCATGTCAGCTCAACCACAATAGATGCCACTATCTGCAAAATGGCACAAGAGATATGGTCATGTCAATTTCAAGTACTTGCTAAATCTCAGGAATCAGAATATGGCAATTGGGATTCCTAAGCTACAATTTCTTGGAAAAGTTTGCGAAGCATATTGCTTCGACTAACCAAAGCGAACCAAATTTGGCAGAATTACCTCTCGTGCACGAGGTATTCTTGATTTTATACATACAGATGTATGGGGTCATGCCGAGACCCACAACATCAATGGTTCACTTTACTACTTGACTTTCATGGTTGCTACAGTGAAGAAAGCAAAGCATACAAGTTGTATGATCCCATTAACCGCCGCAAGGTCATTATATCCAGAGGTGTCATTTTCGATGAGGAATCAAAATGGAAAACCTCAAATACATCGGGGATAGAAGCATCGACTTCACAATAATCTACAGAATAGGTTGATGAAGAAGAGCAAGAATTGCTAGAAACACTCCAAGCAGAGCCACAATAGCTCAGACGATCTACTAGGGAAAGCTGACCACTAGTCAGATTGACATATGCTCAGAAAAGCAAAATAATTCACGTTGAAACCACCAACTATGCTCTTATGACTATGATTATGGCTACAGAAGAGCCAGTGTATTTTGAAGATGCAGTAGACAAACCAGAATGTCAAACTGCTATGAATGAAGAAATGGATGCTTTGCATAGGAATAATACTTGGGAATTATGTGACCTTCCACCAAGAAAGAAGGCCATAGCAAACAAATGGGTATACAAAGTGAAGTACAATTCAGATGGTAGTATTCAAAGATACAAAAATAGACTAGTTGCAAAAGGATTTGCACATCAATATGGTCAGGACTATGATGAGACTTATGCTCCAGTAGCAAAGATGGATTCCATATGGTTCTTGATATCACTAGCGACACTCAGCAGATGGAATGTGTATCCCCCCAAGAATGCATTTCTCAATGGTTATCTAGACGAGGAAGTCTACATGCAACAACCAGCAGGTTATGTTGAACTAGGAAAAGAAAATAAGGTTTGCCATCTCAAGAAAAGTCTCTACGATTTAAAGCAAGCACCCAAAAGTTGGTACAGCACAATCAACAAGTATTTTGCTGATCTGGGATAATTGAAATCCAATGCAGATCATACTCTCTACTACAAAATTCAAGGGGAAGACATTACTATTGCACTTTTGTACGTAGATGATCTGATTTGATAGGAAGCAAGGATAGCTTCATCAAAAAATTGAAACAAGACTTATCTGCAGAGTTTGACATGAAAGATCTTGGACTTATGTACTCTTGTCTTGGAATTGTGTTGACTCTGTGCCAACATGAACTTATGAAGAAAGAGGTGTTACAACTTTGTGATACAACTTTGTGTTACAACTTTGTGTTACAACTTCTAGACACAACTTTGTGTTACGACTTTGTGTTACAACTTCTACATGTAGAGAGAGAATGTGTTACAACTTTGTGATACAACTTTGTGTTACAACTTTGTGATACGACTTGGTGTTACATGCAGAGAGAGAAGCTCTCCAACTTGTATAAATACCCCATAATGGAATGAAGCCCACACTCTTTGTCCATGCTTCCTTGCACTGCACGTCCAAAAGCATGTCTTAACCTTGCAACTCCTCTTAAACCCTACAACCCCCAATGAAGGCAAAAGCCTTCATTACCTCAACAAAGATGATTTACGTTCCTTTTACACATGCATGCACTTTGTTTACTTACCACATTTAAGCCTACGTCTCTCACCGGAACACGACTCGAGGTCCTAAGCTACTCATATACTACAACCGACAATCCCAATATATCTGTAGGTGACAAAAAGCCTCGGAACCCTGCAAACATAGAATACCCAGCTCTTCCTACGAAAGCAGTAGGAAAGAGCCAACATCACTTCCAAAGGTCTTCTGCTCACCTTAGCATTTTTGGGAAATGCATGTCTGGCCTGCTTACCCATTTGGCATGCTTCACATACCTTTTGCATTCCCTCAACTCTGAATTTAGGCAAACCTGCAACAATGTTTTTCGTTTGCATAGATTTCAGCCTTTGTATATTCACGTGCCCAATGCGCTTGTGCCATATCTCAATATCTGCAATGACACCTCTCCCATGTGCAAACATAGCAGCTTTCACCTCAGGCATATCAACATCCAAGGTGAACATTCTACCATTTTTGTTGCCTTTTGCAACCAAGCGGCACTTATTTTTCAGGTCCTCAACAAAGCATCCATCAGGATTAAATCTAACCTGCAGACCTTGCTCAACCATCTGGCCAACTGAAACTAGGTTCTTAGTGATTTTTGGCACATGAAGTACATCTGCCAAGTACTTTGTTTTGCCATCCTGCATAGCCAATGGCACTTTACCAACCTGCGTAATTGGGTGCGCAGTATCATCACCTGTTTCAACATAACCTGGCTTATCCAAATTTCTAACATCATGAAACCACTCACCATGACTGGTCATGTGGTTAGAGGCACCTGAATCAACATACCAAACATCATTGCAAGCTGCAGCATCTCCTGACATGGAGTTAACCATATGCTGCATCACAAAAAGGTGCTCATTTCTATCGTCACCATGCCCACTTGATGATGCATAGTTGCTTTACTGCAACTTCCCACTTTTGATGTCAATCTGTTTTTTATAGCATGTATTCTCCTTGTGTCCAGGCTTTCCACAATAATAGCATTCTGTGCTGCTATTTACTTGCTGATTCCTTTGCCATGAACCACGGCCTCTTTGGCTCCCCCTGCCTCTAGAACTACCACGTCCTCCTCCATAGGACTGGTTTTCCTGTTGTTGCTGTTGGTCCTGATTTCCTGCACGGCCACCAAAATGGCCTCTTCCTCTACCTCTGCCTCTACCTGTATTCGAGTAGAAAGCAGTCTCTTGAGAAGTTGAGGTGGCTGAACCACCATTCCTTTGCTCTTCACTCAGCAAGAGAGCAATAAGTTCCTGAAAATCAGGAAATGTTTCACGGACTCCAATGGATGTCCGAAATTGTGCATAATCTTTCCCAAGACCATTCAAGGTCACGGACACTAAGTCCTCATCATCAACAGGTGCTCCAATGGAGGCAAGAGAATCTGCAAGGCCTTTCACCTTCAAGGAATACTCATTTATATTCAGATTTTTCCTTTGCACATTGTGCAACTCCTGCTTTAGTTGCATCTTTCGTGCTTTGGTATTTGTGCTATACAGCTTCACCAATGTATCCCATGCCTCCTTAGGCATCTCTACATCTTGTATATGCACAATCATAGAATCTGAAATGCTAACAGACAGCCAATACAAGCATTTTCTGGCTTTTTCATGCCATTCTTTAAAGGCCTTCAATTCAGCAGGAGTGGGAGCAGCACCCAAAACTGGTTCTACAGTTTCACCACTGATGTAATCCCAAACTCCCTTTCCCATAAGGAAGTTTGTCATCCTGAACTTCCATGCTTGGAAGTTGTTCTTGTCAAGCTTCTCACTGACAATGGACGAATTGCAACAGCAACCTGTAAACACAGCAAATGCCTCACAAGGGCAAATAGCAAAACTTCTGCAAACAGCCTCACAGGGGCAGATCCGCAACACTGACGAAAGTGGTATTTCACCACACAGTCACTTCCTAGTGACGATTTTGCATCAACTGGCAACAGGCATGAATCTGCAACTCCCAATATCTCTGCACACAGGCATACGATGCAATTTCTGTGACACCTTTCCACCGACTAGCCGCGCAGTGGTCACACAGCGAAAAACAGGGCCTTTTTTCTGAGTGCCTGCGAAGAACTTCCGCCTTCAAAACGGGCCCCGAAACGGCCTCAAATCAAAATAATAAAGTCACTAAGGGCTTTGCCCTGTCCCGCAGCATATACTGCGCTCTCGCCACACCGCGAAGGGCCTCTCAATCTGAAACAGTGCACTCCTGCACTTCTGGCTGTGCTACCTGCAGAGATTTGCTCCCAAACTCGAAATAGGAAAGCAACACTGGTCCTCTTACCAAGACACCACAAACTTGGCTTGCTTTCTTGAGCTCCTTACCACGAACAAGGCTCTGATACCATGTAAAGAATGAGGGAGAGAGATAGGAGACTCAAGTGCAGCTTTCTTCACAACACACAAAAGAGAGAGGACACAAGGTTGGAGGGTGAAGGCTTTCTTCACTTTTGCAAACAACAACAATACAATAGAAGAGGGAAATACCCTATATGTCAAAACCTAGAATACGTGGTTCATATGTGAACCCAAACCAAAAACATACGTGGTAGTCTAACTACACCACGAGTACATCTAACATAGGCGGTGACATAAATGATAGTCACCCAGGAGATATATCGGGGGTAGAGCTTGATATCTCAACAACCTGACATCCCCATCGGCATCATTGGGGTGGACCATCAAAGTCTGGGTCCGGCAAGTCTAAGGTCACAACCTATCAATGTAATTACACGCCAACAGAAAGAGGCCACGAAGGACCCTATTATTCCAATCCAACCGAAGCGACTTCTAAAAAAGAAAGCACAAGTGCCTCCACCTCCGCCAAGCAATGAGCAGCTGAGCTCATCCACATCAACTCCCGAGCCTCAAATAAAAGAAGCTCCATTCCCGAATGCAGAAGTGAAGAAGGCTCATTTTTAGGTACTTCAGCAATGGGTCCAAAATGAACAAGCTCAATTTGAGAGCTCGACTGCCATTAGGGCATGCAGAATGGCTAGGTCATTATCAAAGATTTGATCTTCAATTTCAGCATTCGCAGCCTGTGTTTCAAGGTCCCAAGGAAAATCTGAGTCATCATTGGTATGGGTATCTTCTTTAGGTTCATTATCCCATTCGAGGTTAGCCATAAAGAATGGCATCTCTAGATCGATTGGTTCTTCATGTGTTGGTGGAGGATCGACGTGTAGTGCATTAGCATCTATCTGTGAGAAGATGGGGTCTAATGAATGGCAGTTGTCGATGGTTGCCAATGTTTGTATCTAGTTATTGACATTGCTTTGGGAGTCACCTGCTATGGCATGCTATTGCAAGGGAGCTGATTTGCTTGAGATTGTCGTGGAAGATGTGTCATCCAATGCTCTAGGAACAATTGGTTTACATTCACCCTGACTGCAGTGTCTCGATTTTGGATTGTCAGTCTATCAGTTCCCGAGTCATGGAGGACTGATGCTTCCCGTAGCCAAGAAAGTCCCAGTAAGATTTGATTGGATTTTTTGGGGAGATCCAAGATTGTGAATTGAAGGGAAAAGCGGACTCCTGCGATCTTTGTGGACACGCCATTCACTATTCCCAAGGGTTTAGCCCGTGAATCATCGGCAAGGCGTATGTTGAAATTAGCCTTTTTCATTGGTGGGAGACCCCATTCTTCATAGAGCTCCTTTGATAGGACATTGACACCTGCTCCACCATCCACTATGGCTTAGACTTCATTATATGCCTTGTGGATCAAAGGCACAGTGATGTTGCGTATGTCATCTCTCTCACCCATCCGCACAGGGATATCTTCAATGTCGTTCATAGGTGGAGGGGGATTTGCGAGTTCAATCCATCCTTTGAAACTCTCCTAGAGATTGGGACAATTTCGTAAGAGGATTCCGATGGGAATTGACATAGGGCAACTCAAGATGCTAGAGAGTGCGGCTCCTTCAAGTTGACGTGGCGGTACATTCTGTTGTGGAGTCTGTTGTTGGAACAAAGGCTCGAGTACAGTATCAATACTTTGTGGGGCCAAGTCATGGATTGGGTCTTGAGCTTGCTTCTCAGCCTCAAATTGAGCTTGTTCATTTTGGACCCATTGCTGAAGTACCTGAAAACGAGCCTTCTCCACTTCTACATTCAGGAATGGAGCTTCTTTTATTTGAGGCTCGGGAGTTGATGTGGATGAGCTCGGCTGCTCATTGCTTGGCGGAGGTGGAGGCACTTGTGCTTTCTTTTTTAGAAGTCGCTTCGGTTGGATTGGAATGATAGGGTCCTTCGTGGCCTCTTTCTGTTGGCGTGTAATTACATCGATAGTTTGTGACCTTAGACTTGCCGGGACCCAGACTCTGATGGTCCACCCCAATGATGCCGATGGGGACGTCAGGTTTAACCTTTGTTTGTTCTGGGACCTTAGTTTTCATGGGACAATCCATACAGGCATGTCCTATGCCACAATCTCTGCAGAGTGGTTGGAAAGTAGCGGGGCTACCACGACGAGGGCACTCTGTGATCCGATGATTTCCTCCACAACCGTAACACTTGATTGGTGCTCGATATGTGTTGGGTCGTACTTGATTTGCATAAACTGGTATGAGACCCTCTGCACCTTCTACATAGCACACTGGGTACTTTGCTTCATACTTAAATAGTGAGTCTACTTCCTCAGCTTGTAATTGATGTATGGGAACTGCCTGAGGAGCTGGATTTGGTGCTCTTGGATACGGTCGTGGATTCGGATTCCTGAGTAGTTGTGGGACTTGTGTCTGAATGGGAACAGGATTTAGCCTTGGAGCTGGGGGCGCTTATGCAAGTGCCGATTGCCTGTATACTAGCATGGGTGCTGCTTGGTATTGTGGTGGTCGAGGCAGATTATTGTGCATGTTGAAGATGCAACTGTTCTCATCATGGCCGCCGATGACACAGATATGGCACCACAACCGTGGTGGTGGAGTTGCTTGTGCAGTGATCCTTGCTCTTAGGACTGGGCATTCATTTGCTGTATGATTTGCCAAGCAGTGTGGGCACCAGACATTTTCTCACCGTGGATATGTTTGAGTTGGCGGCTGAGACAAGTGGAGTTTTTGATCCATGGCCTGCATCATATCTTCTTTCAGCTTCAAGGTCATGGCCTCTAGGCGATCTTCATTGGATGTTTCAGCAGTGTCCTTTGATTTACCTTTTTTCGTGCGCTTATCTCGTGTATTTGATCTGGCGTCATCACTGCTAGTTTCTGAGTCTGTCATGCCATCTTCGATGTCAATGGCTGCCGCATGAGCATGAGCAGCACTGAATGTTTCATAGCTACTTATCTTTTTCATATCCTTGCGGATTTTCTTTCTTAGACCTGCTATGAACCATGCCATGAGGTACTTTGCATCTAGGCATGGGTCACATTTGGTGATCAATCTCTTCATCTTTCCCAAGTATGTGCGTACATCTTCTCTCTGGCCTTGTTCGATCTTGCTGAGTTGGAGAGCGGGATCATCTTGTAGCCTCTCCATTTGAAAGCGACGTTTGAATTCAGTTTGAAGTAGGTCCCATGTGGCGTGTTCTTCCACAAGAAGGTCAAGGTACCATTCTGACACTTCATCAGTTAAGGCCATTGGAAACCAAGCCACCTTGGTTTCATGGGATTGATCACCACCTGCTCGACATGTGGCATCAAAATGCTAGAGGAAGCGAGCTGGGTCTCCCCTACCATTATATTTGGGAAGTTCCAGTTTTCCCAAGGGGCGTCGGCCTTGATTGTTGTGATTTCATCGATTGAAGAAGTTGTCAGCCTCTACATCGAGCTCGATATCCCCATCATGGTCATGATGATGTCCAGCCATGTTGGGGCGTGGAGGAGTTAAAGGGAGTTGTTGAATCTCAGGGGGGGATTCGGGGTAGAGGATAGGCAGGGGCGGTTGTTGCAGTGGAGTTAGTTGTGGATGGGGCGAGCATTGGAGTCGAAGTCGTTGGCCGGAACGTAATTGCATGCAGATTGTGCGTGATTTGCCAAGGGTGTCGCTACCCCAAGTGCGGGTGTGGAGGTGGTGTTGTTAGGAGAGTTAGAGTGGTGTTAGTTTGTGTAGGGACCATCGTGTTAATAATGTGCCTAATATTATCCTACGTGTGTAGGGAAATGTGCCGGTGCAAACAGATCGTTAATCGGAAGTCACGGCGTGAAAATACGAGTGAATTAATGCAAAATGAGGCCCACACGGGGGCGCAAATGAACGTGTGCTAGGGATGCCGAAATGGTGTGCAATGGGCTGGAAAAATACCCCGTAATGTGGTGTTTCCATGTGTGAAATCTCGGTTCAAACGGGGTTCAGTTTGGGTCCCAAACGGATGAGTTTCGAGGGGTTAAAGTAGGGGTAAATTTTGCGTTTAGGGGGTCCTAATGGTGGTGTGAATGGACTTTAAGTCCAATCGAGGGGTTGAAACCAAGTTGATCTAGTTAGACTAACTAACCTATTTGTCAAGTTAGAGGCTAATCAGTTAGTCTAACCTAGCCTAGTGGACTGACCATAGTCTAACTTAGTTAGTGTAACTAACTATAGTTAAGTTAACTGAGGTTAGGTTAAACTAACCGAACCAAAGGCAAAACTAACCTAGTCTAGGTTGCTGCCAACTAACCTAGCTTAACCTAATCTACTGAGTTAGACTAACTAGCCTAGGGTTAACCGACTAACTTAACCTAACCTAGGTTAACCAACTAACCTAATCGTAGTTAGTAACTAACCGGAGGTTGGTTTTTTTAGGGGGGTGGTGGTTTCGCGCGGGGGGAAGTGGTTTCGCGCGGGGGAGTGGTTTCGCAGGGGGGCGGTTTTGCGCAGGGGGGGCGGTTTTTCGCAGGGGGGTTCTGTGCGGGGGTGAGGGGATCAGTGAGGGCGAGGGGGAGGGGGAGGCGGCGCTGAGAGGGGGTTCAGGGGAGAGGGGGAGAGGGCCGGCGTGGGGGAGGGGGTGTGGCGGCCGGGGGCATGGGTGAGGGGGTTGGGCGTGCGGGCGCCGCCGCTGGCGGCTCGACCGCTGGCGGGGCGGGGGAGTGGGGTGAGCGGGGGGCAGCGCGAGCGGAGGGGTGAGGGGGTGAGGGGAGAGGGGGGCTTTGCGACGGGGGAGGGCGGAGGGCAGGGGCGGGGCGACGGGGGAGGGCGCGCGGGCACTGCCGCTGGCAGGGCGGGGTGGGGGAGTGGGGTGAGCAGGGGGGTTAGAGAGAGGGGGCGGGGCGGCACTGTGTGCGCCGCCGCGGGGCGGGGGAGGGGTTAGAGAGGGGGGCGGCGAGGGGTTAGAGAGAGGGGGCGGGCGACGGGGCGGGGGGTGGGGGGTTAGAGAGAGGGGGCAGGGCGGCACTATGTGCACCGTCGCGGGGCGGGGGAGGGGTTAAAGAGGGGGCGGGCGGCGGGGCGGGGTGGGGGGTTAGAGAGAGGGGGCAGGGCGGCACTGTGTGCACTGCCACGAGGCGGGGGAGGGGGTTGGGCGCGCGGGTGTTGCCGTTGGCGGGGGCGGGGGGTTGGGGGGTGCACGGGGGCGGGGGTTAGGGGGTGCGCGGGGGCGGCGGCGGCGGCTCTGGCGGAGCGCCGCCGTGGGAGGGGGGTGGGGTGGGTCGCAGAGGTGGGGTGGGGTGGGGTGGGGTAAGGGGGAGGGGGTAAGGGGGAGAGAGAGGAGAGGGGGGGGGGCAGGGTGGGGGGGTGGGGTTGACAGGGGTAAGGGGGGGAGAGAATGAGGGGGAGAGAGGAGAGAGTGAGAGAGAGAGGGGGGGGAAGAGAGGCGAGAGAGAGGGGGGGAAAAAAGACGAGAGAGAAAAGAGAGAGAGAGGGGGGGAAGGGGGAGAGAGGAGAGAGAAGAGAGAGAGAGAGGGGAAAAGGGGGAGAGAGGAGAGAGAAAAGAGAGAGAGGGGGGGAAGGGGGAGAGAGGAGAGAGAAAGGAGAGAGAGGGCGATGGGGAGAAAATGAGAGAGAGAGAGTAAGGGAGGGGGAGGGAAAGAGAGAGATAGAGAGAGAAAGGGGGAGGGATAGAGAGAAAAAGAGAGAAAGGGGGAGGGATAGAGAGAGAAAGAAAGAGAGAGAGTGAAAGGGAGGTGGTGGGGGTGGTGGAGGTGGGAGGGGGAGGGGGAAGGGGGGAGGGGGGAGGGGGAGGTGGAGAGGGGAGGTGGAGATGGAGGGGGAGGGGGAAGGGGGAGGTGGAAATGGAGGGGGAGGGGAGAGGGGGAGGTGGAGATGGAGGGGGAGGGGGAGGTGGAGATGGAGGGGGAGGGGGGAGGGGGGAGGGGGAGGTGGAGATGGAGGGGGAGGGGGGAGGTGGTGGTGGAGATGGAGGGGGGAGGGGGGAGGGGGAGGGGGGAGATGGTGGTGGAGATGGAGGGGGGAGAGGGAGGGGGAGGTGGAGATGGAGGGGGGAGGGGGAGGTGGAGATGGAGGGGGAGGGGGGAGGTGGTGGTGGAGATGGAGGGGGGAGGGGGAGGTGATGGTGGAGATGGAGGGGGAGGGGGGAGGTGGTGGTGGAGATGGAGGGGGGAGGGGGGAGGGGGGAGGTGATGGTGGAGATGGAGGGGGAGGGGAGAGGTGGTGGTGGAGATGGAGGGGGAGGGGGAGGGGGGAGGTGGTGGTGGAGATGGAGGGGGGAGGGGGGAGGTGGTGGAGATGGAGGGGGGGAGGGAGGGGGAGGTGGAGATGGAGGGGGGAGGGGGAGATGGAGGGGGAGGGTGAGGGGGGGTGGTGGTGGTGATGGAGGGGGGATAGGGGAGGGGGGTGGAGATGGAGGGGGGAGGGGGGGGGTGGTGGTGAAGGGGGGGGAAGGGGAGGTGGAGGTGGAAATGGAGGGAGGAGGTGGGAATGGAGAGGGGGGAGGTGGGTGGGGGGGTGGTGGAAGGGGAAAAAAGAGCACAAAAACTTGAGGGCAAAATCGAAAAAGAAGGAGAAGTGCTCTAACGCTCTCCAAGTCTTTCCGATGTAATGGGATTGTTGTGGAACAATGGACGGTGGGTGGAAGGCTAGGTTATCGCTGCGAGAAGGGCTCAAAGTCATTAACAATGCAAGGATAGGAGTAAGGGGGTGGTCGATGGTGGAGAGGGAGGAGTGTCTTGCGTGGGGCTCGGAATGAAGAAGAGAATGGAGGCAAAAAGTGAAAGATGAAGAATGAGGGGTGGAGTAGGTTTTTATAGGATTTGATTTTAGGTTTAGGGTTTAGGTTTAGGGTTTAACCCTAAACTCTTCCCGAGCCATAACTCTTTATGGAGAGCTCGGTTTGCTTTTCTGTAAAAAAGTAAAATGATCAAAATTGCAAGCTCTACGCATCCGTGTCCACTACCTAGCCTGATTGTATATCATGTGGCTTCTATTTAAGAAATTAAGAAAATTTCTTAAGGTAGTAACCCAAAGTTGATGCTTGGGGTTGATATGTTTGGCTAGAAATGGAAAAAAAAAAAAATTACTCTCCTTGCCCTTGAGTGTTATGTTCGTGAAAGTTCAAAGTAGTGTCTTGTTGTACACATACCTATGTATGTTTACTCACTACTTGAGACGCTAGTCTCCTCGGCAACGGCGCCAAATGTTGGCTCTTTCCTACTGCTTTCGTAGGAAGAGCTGGGTATTCTATGTTTGCAGGGTTCCGAGGCTTTTTGTCACCTACAGATATATTGGGATTGTCGGTTGTAGTATATGAGTAGCTTAGGACCCGAGTTGTGTTCCGGTGAGAGACGTAGGCTTAAGTGTGGTAAGCAAACAAAGTGCATGCATGTGTAAAAGGAACGTAAATCATCTTTGTTGAGGTAATGAAGGCTTTCGCCTTCATTGGGGGTTGTAGGGTTTAGGAGGAGTTTAAGGGTTCAGAAGGAGGTTCCAGGGTTTAGAAAGAGTTCCAGGGTTTAGAAGGAGGTTCCAGGGTTTAGAAAGAGTTCCAGGGTTTAGAAGGAGGTTCCAGGGTTAGAAGGAGGTTCCAGGGTTTAGAAGGAGGTTCCAGGATTCAGGGTAGAGTACATGGTGGAGAACTCGTCTCCCTCATAGATCATGGAGTTTAAGGGTTGAGGAACAAAGGGTTTAGGGGAGCATAGGAGTGGGAGAGGAAGAAGGTGTAAGAGCATGGGGGAAAGAAGAGAGAGGAGGGGGGAGGAGGAGAGAGGAGGAGGAGGAGGAGGGAGGAGGGAGGAGGAGGAGGGAGGAGGAGAGGGAGAGGGTGGGTTGCAAGGTTGGAGGAGAGGGGAGGAGGAGTTGCGAGGTTAGGACATGCTTTTGGACGTGCACTGCAAGGAAGCATGGACACTTGAGAAAAATGCTTGGAATACCAAAGTAGACTCAACACAATGCCCCAAAGAGTGTGGGCTTCATTCCATTATGGGGTATTTATACAAGTTCGAGAGCTTCTCTCTTTGCATGTAACACAAAGTTGTATCACAAAGTTGTAACACAAAGTTGTAACACATTCTCTCTCTACATGTAGAAGTTGTAACACAAAGTTGTAACACAAAGTTGTGTCACAAAGTCGTAACACATTCTCTCTCTTCATGTAGAAGTTGTAACACAACTGTTGTAACACAAAGTTGTAACACAAAGTTGTAACACCTTCTCTTTCTTCATAAGTTCATGTTGGCACAGAGTCAACAAATTGAGTTCTGGAGAGATTCAGATAGCACATTCATGAGTCAGCTCAAGTATGTTGACAGTCTCCTAAAGAAGTTTCATATGGCAGATTGCAAGATTGCAGCCACTCCCATGGAACAGAGTTTGAAACTTACTAAAGATTCAAAAAAGCCTACAGTCAATGACAGATACTACAGGTAGCTCATTGGATCTCTTATATATCTGATTGTCACATGTCTAGATATTTGTTATGCAGTAAGCTCACTAGCACAGTTTATGGCAAATCCAAAACAGTCTCATTGGAATGTAGCCAAAAGAGTCTTGAGATACATCAAAGGTACAAGACAATTTGGAATAGAATACAGAGGAGGTCATCCATTGTTGGATGGATATTGTGACAGTGACTATACCAAAGATCATGAGACCAGGAGATCGAGACACAGGGATATGCATTTTCCTTGTTCAAAATGCTATATCATGGTTGTCAAACAAACAGCCAATTGTTTCTTTGTCTTCGACTGAAGCATAATATAGGGCACTCACTACAGGTGCATGTGAGGCTATATAGCTCATAATATTCTTGTCAAAAATAGATTACTTTGATGAGTCAAAGCCAACAACAATATACCGTGATAATGAAATGGCTCAAGCATTGGCCAAGAATACAGGATATCACTCCAAGACAAAGCACATTGATGTCAAAGAGCACTTCATCAGAGAAAGAGTGTTGCTTGGTGACATCACACTGTAGCATTGTGATAGTAAAGAGAATGTTGCTGACATCTTACCAAACCACTCGGTAAAGATCTATTTGAGAAACACCGACTAGCTCTTGGTTTGACCGAGAGGAAGGACATTCCCATTAAAGGGGTGTGATGGAATGTAATGCTCAGTCCTTCTTCGATTCCCTAGAATCATCATCTTGAGGGAAGGCCTACTTCATGATGTTGATCTTGAGGGAAGGTGTTAAGAGTTCATGCTCAACATCATGTGATCACATGTGCATAGCACCATCACGTGATCATATGTGCATAGCACTAACCTTATAGAGTGCTATAAAGGAAAGGGTTAGATGCCCTAACACTAACCCTAAATGGGTTTGTATATATTCTACATTTTCAACTAAATCTAGTGTACAGTTAGTCTCCTCATCTCCACTCTTCTCCTCTCCCCTCTCCATATTTTGTTAGATGTGTGGTTAAGGCAATGGAACTATAGACTTATAAAAAGAATTGACTTGCGATGCTTGAAGAGGAACATGATTCAGTTGGTTAGTGAATTCAATTTGAGATGTGGATCCCTCTTGGATTTCTGCCCTGGATTTCTGCCCTTGAGTCATTTCACTGTGGTTGATGTGGTAGCAATTCTGAACTGAGATGCATTAGTTTTTGGCATAGTTTTATATTGTCAACCTCAAGATTTTGCTCTAGTTGTATGTCATTCATGGCATTCACATTGTGGGTTGGGTCTCGATTTTCCATTTAGGAGATAAAAGAAATGCATCAAAGTCCTCCATTCCTTGGGCTAAAAGGGCTGCAGATACTTCTTCTTAATGTATTTCATATCCAATGATAATGGCCAGTCGATGGGCAATGTAGCTCTTACCATTATGGGTTGTTGATACATATTTTGTTAGCAATAAGGATAAGTGTTGACCCCGATCCTGTATTTTTTCCCTGCCAAGGAGTGTAAGATTTTTTATGGACATATGGTGTTTTCTCACTCCTTTGTACATGTTCTATCATAGTAGGTGTTGGTAATAAGAAGAATTGTAGCGTTTCAAAAAACATCCCTAGGCCATTAGCCTACAAAAAGTTGCATGCATTAGTTGATATGTTGTATGATGTGGCGTGCGGCCATACAAGCTGTATTGCTCTCTTTATTATTGGGTCCCTATCTTGTCCCTATTGGCTCGGGCATCAAGCTGATCTGAGATTGCATCTTGTATAGCTGACAATTCTACATCTTATTCCCTTATCTCCCCAATCTCTAACTCTTGTTGCATCTCTCCTTGGCATGGTGCATCGATTTCCGCATCACTGTCACCATCTAGAATTACCATTCATGGTATCTTTGGGGTTAATGATTGGTTTGGTGATTCCAGGGCTTATTCTTCTTTAGGTTGGTGATTTGGGGAGTGTTGATGTTGAGGTTTGAGCTGTATGGCATTATGTTACTTTGCCGATGGTGTGATAGGCCTTTTTCCCATCTTGTCGAGCTGTCTTTAGCTTGGCATTTTACACATGAATTAACTTCCAATTTGGTAGTACCATGTGACAATAGTGTCATGTGAGAAGAGTAGCATATGGCATCAGTGCATGTTTCTTTTGTGAGTAGGCAAAATAATTCATTGTCTTGTGTGGAGATGAAAGAAAATGTTTCATGGGGATTTTATTTGTGCAATTTATTCGTGGTGCTCAAAACATGTGGGTGCTCTATGCATGACTAGTGAGGCAGTTATTCCTCCTATATGCTTTAGTTTGTAAGGAGTTCATAGGGTAGCTAGGACTCAATCATCACTTTTGAGCCCTAGGTTGAGATTGATTCAATCTACCTATATGAGCAAAAATGTACATATGCCAGTGGGTGCTCATGATATAATCTAGTGCTAACTAGGAGAGGTTTGGGGTTCCCAAATCCTCTTTATTGTCTAGGTTGGCTTGTGTGTTGATATAGTAAAGCTTTAATTGGATCCCATTGATTGTTGTGGTGAATTGGACTCCTTCTATAGCTCCAATTGAACTCATCTTCTTGACTCTATAAAGTCCTTGACCTAGATATTTGAGCTTTCCCTTATGGATCTTGGCATTGTAGAGCAAGACTAGGTCATCTTCCTTGATGTCTTTTTCTTTAAGGTTTCTGTCAAAATCTTGCCTTCCTTCTTTATTTTTTTGTTGTCATGGCATGGTAGGCCACTAATTTGGTCTCTCTATGCTTCTTTAATTGATAGATTCTTTCTTTCAGGGATGCATGATCTCCCATATGTTCTTGCATTGCTATGCATAGGCTTGGTATTACAAGTTCTAGCAGGACCACAGCTTCAAGGCCATACACAAATTGAAAAGGCATACTCCTAGTGTTGACCTTGAGTGTGGTTCGATATGCCCATAAGGCTGCATGTAGTTTTTTTGCCCAATCAGAATGCTTTGGTTCTACTACCTTGGTGAGGACAATGCATAATATTTTGTTGGTGGATTTGGCTTGTCCATTCCCTTGGGGGTAGTAGGGTGTGCTTTTTTATCATAAAGACAGGCAAGACTTCTTGGATAACCTCGTTAACAAAATGTGTGCCTCTATCTGACATAGTTTTGATGGGACATGTGAATCCTGAAGGTAATCACATTCTTGTATAAGAACTTTGATGTGTTTCTGGAATCTACCTTTCTGATGACTGCTTTAGCTTTAGCCCATTTCGTAAAGTAATTAGTGGCCACCAAGATGTAGCATGCTTGTTTTCCCTTTATTGTTCGATTCACAAAATAAATCCCCCATTTTTCAAATGATTTTTGTACAACAACTATTGTTGGGGGGTTGAAGTCCTTGTGTTCTAGTTTAGTAGTTCATTGGGGGGTGGAAGTCCTTGTGTTCTAGTTTAGTAGCTCGTTGGCATACATCACAACTTTTGACATATTAGTAGCCTATGAGGAGGATTTTTCATGCTGTTGCTTCATCTTGGAAGTGTCCTACAATGCCTTCATGGAATTCATTGAGGATTGGCATAATCTCATGTGGCATTAACATCTCCTTAAAACTTGGTCCTTCCCTAGCTTGTATAGTTGTCCTGCAATGAGTGCTACTTTTAGAATTAGTTTTCTAGCCTCTATTGATTTCATTTTAGGGGGTGATCTTCTTGCCATTAAGTACCCAATGATGTCTACATATACTAGTTAGGCACAAGATCAATTTGAAAAAATGCGACATCTGGTAGGTCATCTTCTATTCCTTTTGGCTCTTCTCCTACCCTCAATCGTGACATGTGATTTGCAATGTAATGTTGAGATCCTTTTCTAACCACTATATTGAAATTGAATTCTTGTAGCAGTAGAAGTCATACATGGTCGATTCACAAGATAGAATAATGCTTGATGATATATGTAGAAGATAAAATCAGCAGGCAATAGATAGTGTCGAATTTTTTTCCAACTGTAGAACATTGCCAAAGATTCTCTTTCGATTGTGGTGTAATTCAGTTCTTGCTTGCAGAGTATACTAGGTAGTCTTTGTTGTGTTTGTTAGTTTGACATTATAAGCCTTCCAAACATAGTATATAGCCAAGCTAGCAGCTCTCACTTAGACCCCGCCCATGGAGAGATGGTCATGAACTACTACAATGACACCCCAAGTGAAATTGTTCTAGAGATACATCCCACCACTCTCTAAAACTAGTTGAGTTAAACTAGGTAGGGGAAGGGAGGCACTGGGACTACTAATACTATTGTGGATGGAGGGGCACTTGAATGGAGCATCTATGGCTGTGACAAATTGCCACCCGTATGGTTCCTATTTCTCTTCCTTTGCTATGCATTGGTAACATGATCTGTGGGCCCCGTCGTCCTCTGCTGTGCATAGGTAACATGATCCGTGGGCTGGGCCATCTAGTACAAACACTCCAGCTCCAAGGTGTGGGGGTGAGAGTGCTCTCAACGGAAGCAAGAACAGAAGAGGGAGAGAGAGAAACAGAGAGCCACACAAGTTTTGGTGGGTGTAGAACCACCCTAATCTTCTTTTTCATTCATTTATATATGTGTTTGAGTATTGTACATAACCAGGGTAAAGGCACAGTGACCTTTAACCCCCACAACCTCCCACTTAAAGGACAATGTGCCTTTAAGGGAGAACAACTAGTGAACATACTATCCAATGCCCATCAATACATGACAATACTCAAACCGCTGACTAGGTAGACTCTTCGTCAGCATATCTGTAGGGTTATCATTTGTATGAACCTTGACAAGCTCTATGCACTTGTCCTCAAGTACCTCCCTGATGAAATGGTACCTGACCTCAATGTGTTTGGTCTTTGCATGAAAGACCGGATTCCGTGCTAGCTGAATATGCTAGCTGAATAGCACTCATGGAATCACTATGCAATGTCGGTACACATGTATGAATCCCCGAATCTCCCACTAGCCGATCAAGCCATATAGCCTCCTTGCAACCCTCTGTGGCTACAACATACTTAGCCTCTGTGGTAGACAAAGCAACACACTTCTGTGTGCGAAACATCCACGACACTGCACCACCTGCAAAGGTGAACACATAACTAGAAGTGGATCTCCTACTATCCACATGCCTTGCATAGTCTAAATCTGTGTACCCAAGTACACGCATGTCTCCTTTACCAAAGCAGATGCACATCTCCTTGGTACCCTTCATGTACCTCATGATGCACTTAACTGCCTCCCAATGCCTCTTTCCTAGATTAGCCATATACTGGCTAACAACTCCCACTACAAATACAATGTCTGGTCTAGTAGCTATCATAGCATACATAAGACTCCCACCTGTTGATGCATAAGGAACCTTGGCCATCATGGCCCTTTCCTCATCTGATTTGGGACTATCTGTATGACTCAGTTTCACATATGGAGGCAATGGAGTACTCACTGCCTTCCCCCCCTCCATATCGAAATGCGGCAATACTTTTGTAACATACTCTTTTTGTGAAAGCCAAAGGAGTTTCCTACTCCGATCATGCATGATGCGCATACCAAGAATATGATGTGCAAGTCCCAAATCCTTCATATCAAAGGCCTCATGCAACTTGGCCTTTAATGCATCTAGCTCATAAGTATTTTTGCTAGCCAATAGCATATCATCCACATATAGTGCCAAGATTATCATGCTATTATCCTTAGCCCTTTTAGTGTAGAGGTAGTGATCAATTTCACTCCTTCTAAAACCCTGGGACCGAATGAAAGCATCAAACTTCTGATACCATTCTCTAGGCGCTTGCTTAAGACCATAGAGACTCTTCTTCAACTTGCAAACTAAATGCTCTTTGCCCTTTCTTCAAAGCCTTCCAGCTACACCATGTAAATTTCCTCATGCAAATCCCCATGCAAGAAAGCTGTCTTGACATCCATTTGCATAAGCTCCATATCCTCTGATGCCACTAGTCCAAGCATGCATCTAAGTGTGGTCATCTTCACAACTGGAGAGAATATGTTATCAAAGTCCACACCCTTCTCTTGCTTGAATCCTTTGGTGACCAAATGGGCCTTGTACCTAGGCACATCATCACCTGTGACCTTCATTTTGTAGACCCATTTACATGGCAATGCTTTCTTTCCATGTGGCAAAGAAACCAAGTCCCAAGTCTTATTCTTCATAAGTGAACTCATCTCTGATTTCATAGCATACTCCCACTTGCGTTGATCCTCGTGCATCATTGTAAAGAAAGAGGGAGAGAGATAGGAGACTCAAGTTCAGCTTTCTTCACAACACACAAAAGAGAGAGGACACAAGGTTGGAGGGTGAAGCCTTTCTTCACTTTTGCACACAACAACAATACAATAGAAGAGGGGAATACCCTATATGTCAAAACCTAGAATACGTGGTTCATATGTGAACCCAAACCAAAAACATACGTGGTAGTCTAACTACACCACGAGTACAACTAACATAGGTGGTGACATAAATGATAGTCATCCAGGAGATATATCGGGGGTAGAGCTTGATATCTCAACACTCCCCCTCAAGCTCAAATCCATCTCACGTACACCAAGCAAGCTCCTAAATCTGCGAAGCTTCTCGGTACCCAATGCCTTCGTAAAAATATCAGCCACCTGCTCCTCAGTGCTGACATAGACAAGATCAATCTCACCAGCTAGAACCTTCTCTCTCACAAAGTGATAATGCACCTCAATGTGCTTCGTTCTAGCATGATAAACTGGGTTATTAGCAAGCATGATGCTGCTAATGTTGTCACAATGAATGACAACTGCTGCATGAACTGACTGTCCCATATCTGCAAGTAGCTTCCGTAACCAAGCTACCTCACATGCAGCCATTGCTGCACCCCTGTACTCAGCCTCTGTGCTCGACAAGGCAACTGTTGGCTGCTTCTTGCTCCTCCAACTGATGGCACCACTCCCAAGGGAAAACATAAAACCACTAGTAGATCTCCTGTCTGAGACACTACCAGCCCAGTCAGCATCTGTGTATCCATGTACCTGTAATGCACACCCAGCTTCATAAAACAGTCCATAATGCAATGTGGACTTCACATACCGCAGTATGCGCCTAGCCGCATCCAAATGTGGCTTCCTCGGTGCCTGCATAAACTGACTCACCAGCCCCACAACATAGCTCAAATCTGGTCTGGTTATAGTCATGTAAATCAAGCTACCTACTATGCGCCTGTACATAGTAATACATAGAACAGAGATAGGCTTACAGCCTGTCATCCCATATTTGGACAACATGTCCAAACCGTATTGCCTTTGCAACAGCCATATCCCACTCGGGGATTTAATAACCTCAATGCCCAAGAAGTAACGCAGCTCTCCCAAATCCTTCATCTCAAATTTCTGCTTCAACAACAGCTTCACTTCATTAATGTCTGCATCACTATCACCTGTAATAATCAAGTCATCAACATAGATGACTATAAGCACAATCCCTCTGTTTGTCCTTTTCACATAAAGTGAAAAATCTGAATTGGAAATCTGAAATCCAATAGTGACAAGATATTGCCCTATCTTGTCTGACCATGCCCTTGGCGCCTGTTTTAAGCCATACAAGGCTTTGCGCAACCTGCATACAAAATCGGGGTGTGCATTATCCTCATAACCTTCTGGCTGCATCATATAAACCTCTTCCTACAAATCACCATGCAAGAAGGCATTTCTCACATCCATCTGATGCAAAGACCATCCCTTTGCAGCAGCCATAGCAATTACTGCTCTCACGGTTGCCATCCTTGCAACTGGGCTGAAAGTTTCCTCATAGTCAATTCCATATGTCTGTGCAAAACCTTTGGCAAACAATCTTGCCTTGTACCTGCTAACAGACCCATCAGCATTGTGCTTTACTTTGTAAACCCACTTGCAGCCAATAGCCTTCTTATCATGAGGCAAAGGCATCAAATCCCAAGTGTGGTTTGCATCCAAGGCAGCCATCTCTTCATTCATAGCTGCTTCCCAATTTTTATGCCCTGCTGCATCCTCAAAACATGTGGGCTCTGGCTCCTCTAGAACCTTGACCATATAAGCATAGTGATGTGCTGTATACCCATCATATCTCAGCCTGTCAACTGGATACTTAATACGAGTGGACCTCCGTACAACTGGATCAATTGCAGGCGTCTTGAAATCATGCCTGCTTTTCCTTGCACCAGGTGTAACAACAGAAGGAATCCCAAGTTCCTCATCAAGGCTCATTTCAGAGCCGCTTGACTCTCCATCAACATGAGAGCTACCTGCAGACACATCAAACACTGGAGCATGGTCCACTTTTTCTTTTCCCTTATGTGATACCTGCACAACACTATCAGGGCTGCCATGTGACGATTCACTAGATCTCAATCTCCCTGTCCATGCATTAGATCCACTAGTAGAGGACTCTCTGGGTCCACTCAAGGCATGAGATTGCTGCTCTACATTTATTGCAGCATTCCCATTTCCTGCATCTGCATCTCCTACCATAACAGTTGGTGCATACCAGCTGCTCATTTCATCAAAAACAACATCTCTGCTCACTTGCATTTTGCGGGTGGAAGGGTTATAACAGCGATACCCTTTCTGGTGCTGAGCATATCCAATAAAGATGCATTTTTCTGCCTTTGGATCCAGCTTTGTTCTCTTCTCATCAGGAACATGAACATAAGCTATGCAACCAAATACCTTCAAGTGAGAAATATCTGGTTTTTGGCCTGTGTACATTTCTTTAGGCGTCATGCCATGGACAGCTGCAGTGGGGGTTCTGTTCATAATATAAACAGCAGTTGCTACTGCTTCAGCCCAAAAATAATCAGGCATGTTTTTCTCATTTAGGATCGCCCGTCCTACTTCTGCAATATGCCTGTTCTTCCTTTCTGCAACCCCATTCTGCTGAGAGGTAGACCTGCATGAGTACTTCCTTTGAATTCCCTGTTCTTTCAGATATTCACAAAATTCTTCTGAAAAGTACTCTCCCCCTCCATCAAATCTTAGCACTTTAATATGCACACCTTTCTCTTTTTCAACCATGGCCTTAAAAGCCTTGAAATGGCTGAACACTTCACTTTTGTGCTTCATAAAATAAATCCACACCTTCCTTGTGTAGTCATCAATAAACGTCACATAATAATGGCATCCACCAATAGAAGCAGCTTTGGTTGTCCAAACATCTGAATGGATCACTTCCAAAGGTCTTCTGCTCACCTTAGCATTTTTAGGAAATGCATGTCTGGCCTGCTTACCCATTTTGCATGCTTCACATACCTTTTGCATTCCCTCAACTCTGAATTTAGGCAAACCTGCAACAATGTTTTTCGTTTGCATAGATTTCAGCCTTTGTATATTCACGTGCCCAATGCGCTTGTGCCATATCTCAATATCTGCAATGACACCTCTCCCATGTGCAAACATAGCAGCTTTCACCTCAGGCATATCAACATCCAAGGTGAACATTCTACCATTTTTGTTGCCTTTTGCAACCAAGCGGCACTTATTTTTCAGGTCCTCAACAAAGCATCCATCAGGATTAAATCTAACCTGCAGACCTTGCTCAACCATCTGGCCAACTGAAACTAGGTTCTTAGTGATTTTTGGCACATGAAGTACATCTGCCAAGTACTTTGTTTTGCCATCCTGCATAGCCAATGGCACTTTACCAACCTGCGTAATTGGGTGCGCAGTATCATCACCTGTTTCAACATAACCTGGCTTATCCAAATTTCTAACATCATGAAACCACTCACCATGACTGGTCATGTGGTTAGAGGCACCTGAATCAACATACCAAACATCATTGCAAGCTGCAGCATCTCCTGACATGGAGTTAACCATATGCTGCATCACAAAAAGGTGCTCATTTCTATCGTCACCATGCCCACTTGATGATGCATAGTTGCTTTGCTGCAACTTCCCACTTTTGATGTCAATCTATTTTTTATAGCATGTATTCTCCTTGTGTCCAGGCTTTCCACAATAATAGCATTCTGTGCTGCTATTTACTTGCTGATTCCTTTGCCATGAACCACGGCCTCTTTGGCTCCCCCTGCCTCTAGAACTACCACGTCCTCCTCCATAGGACTGGTTTTCCTGTTGTTGCTGTTGGTCCTGATTTCCTGCACGGCCACCAAAATGGCCTCTTCCTCTACCTCTGCCTCTACCTGTATTCGAGTAGAAAGCAGTCTCTTGAGAAGTTGAGGTGGCTGAACCACCATTCCTTTGCTCTTCACTCAGCAAGAGAGCAATAAGTTCCTGAAAATCAGGAAATGTTTCACGGACTCCAATGGATGTCCGAAACTGTGCATAATCTTTCCCAAGACCATTCAAGGTCACGGACACTAAGTCCTCATCATCAACAGGTGCTCCAATGGAGGCAAGAGAATCTGCAAGGCCTTTCACCTTCAAGGAATACTCATTTATATTCAGATTTTTCCTTTGCACATTGTGCAACTCCTGCTTTAGCTGCATCTTTCGTGCTTTGGTATTTGTGCTATACAGCTTCACCAATGTATCCCATGCTTCCTTAGGCGTCTCTACATCCTGTATATGCACAATCATAGAATCTGAAATGCTAACAGACAGCCAATACAGGCATTTTCTGGCTTTTTCATGCCATTCTTTAAAGGCCTTCAATTCAGCAGGAGTAGGAGCAGCACCCAAAACTGGTTCTGTAGTTTCACCACTGATGTAATCCCAAACTCCCTTTCCCATAAGGAAGTTTGTCATCCTGAACTTCCATGCTTGGAAGTTGTTCTTGTCAAGCTTCTCACTGACAATGGTAGACAGATTCTCAGACATTTTACAGCAACTTGTAAACACAGCAAATGCCTCACAAGGGCAAATAGCAAAACTTCTGCGAAAAGCCTCACTAGGGCAGATCTGCAACACTGACGAAAGTGGTATTTCACCACACAGTCACTTCCTCGTGACAATTTTGCATCAACAGGCAACAGGCATGAATCTGCAACTCCCAATATCTCTGCACATAGGCATACGATGCAATTTCTGTGGCACCTTTCCACCGACTAGCCGCGCGGTGGTCGCACAGCAAAAACAGGGCCTTTTTCCGAGTGCCTGCGAAGAACTTCCGCCTTCAAAACGGGCCCCGAAACGGCCTCAAATCTGAAAAATAAAGTCGCCAAGGGCTTTGCCCACTCCCGCAGCATATACTGCGCTCTCGCCGCACTGCGAAGGGCCTCTCAATCTGAAGCAGTGCACTCCTGCACTTCTGGCTGTGCTACCTGCAGAGATTTGCTCCCAAACTCGAAATAGGAAAGCTACACTGGTCCTCTTACCAGGACACCACAAACTTGGCTAGCTTTCTTGAGCTCCTTACCACGAACAAGGCTCTGATACCATGTAAAGAAAGAGGGAGAGAGATAGGAGACTCAAGTTCAGCTTTCTTCACAACACACAAAAGAGAGAGGACACAAGGTTGGAGGGTGAAGCCTTTCTTCACTTTTGCACACAACAACAATACAATAGAAGAGGGAAATACCCTATATGTCAAAACCTAGAATACGTGGTTCATATGTGAACACAAACCAGAAACATACGTGGTAGTCTAACTACACCACGAGTACAACTAACATAGGCGGTGACATAAATGATAGTCATCCAGGAGATATATCGGGGGTAGAGCTTGATATCTCAACAATCATAGCCTCTCTGTAGCAAGAAGGCTCCCCGCAATCAGTAAGCATCACATAGTCTACCCTTGGAACAAACCTATCAGGAAGTCTAAACACTCTAGATGATCTTCTCAAGAGCATTTCAGCTTGCTGTCCCACCTGCATATCAGCCACATTTGGCTCAACATTTCCACCAATAGATGATCCATCATCTACCCTTGATTGTATACCTGTGGGAGTACTTGGTGGTACCATTTCTTGCACATTTGGTGCATGGACAGCTTGCTGTCTATCAACATATGCAGGTGGATTCACATCCTGGAAAGTGATTCTCCTCATTTCCACATCCCTCATGGGTGCCTTATGCATCTTCTTCTCATTGAAGACTACATCATGGCTGCGTATGATCTTCTTTGCTTCTGGATCCTAGAGATGATAGCCCATCTCTCCACTTTCACCATAACCCAGAAAGATGCATTTCCTAGACTTAGGATCTAGCTTCTTTCGAAGCTCTTTTGGCACATATGCATATGCCTCACACCCAAATATATGCAAATGAGAGTAAGAGGGCTTCTTGCCACTCCATGCCTCTTCAGGAATACTACCATCCAAACTCTTACTAGGTGATCTATTGATCACATGCACTGCAGTCTTCATTGCCTCAGCCCAAAAACCACTAGAAAGATTTGCATTGGAAAGCATGCATTGCAACCTTTCTTGAATGGTACGATTCATCTTTTGTGCAACTAGATTTTGCTTTGGAGTACAAGGGGATGTGAGCTCCCTATCCCATGTGTATCACAAAAATGCTGAAAGTCATGAGAGAGATACTCTCCACCATTGTCAGTCCGTAGGCATTTAAGCATTCTACCTGACTGATTCTCAACCAAGGCCAGCCATTTCTGAAATACCTGGAACACATCACTCTTCCGAGCTATAGCATAAGCCCACATTTTCCTAGTTGCATCATGAATGAATGTCACATAGTATTCAGCCTCGCCTAATGACTGTGTAGGCATGGGACCACATACGTCTGAATGCACCAAATCAAGCTTTTCAAAATCTTTCTTTCCCCTTCTTTTATGGGCTGATTTAGTCTGCTTCCCATAGAGACAATGCTCACAAAATTCAAAATCAGAGAAAGTCAAATGCGGTACATAACCCAAACGGCATAAGAGTTTCATTCCATTCTGGCTCATGTGCCCCAACTTGCAATGCCACAAAGAAGTGCTTGGCTGCTCAGTTATTGCAAAAACACGATCAAATACCCCTAATACATGTAAGGGATACAAAGTCCCACACTTGGCACCCCTGGCCAAAAGCATAGAGCCCTTCTGAATTTTCCAAGTTTGAAAGGAGTTTGAAAGCCAAAAGTGGTGTGAAAACCAGCATTATCTAGCTGACCCACTGAAATAAGATCTTGGTCAACTTAGGCACATGTCTCACATGTTTCAAAATAAATGTAGACCCATTTGCAAAAGAAAACTTTATGTCACTTACTCCCACTATGTCACATGCATAGTCATTTCCAAGATGCACACAACCTGTCTTTCCACTGTCATAAGTGGAGAAGCATTCCCTATGGGGAGTAACATGGAATGAAGCACTAGAATGAGACTAGAATCCAAAATCCAATCCTGGGAATATGCATCATCTGAAGTGGTAAACAACTCTACAAATAAAGTAGACATGAAGAGAACGTCATTGTCACTATCATGTGTGACTGCATTGATCTCCTCGATCTTCACTTTTTCTTTGTCCTCCCTTGGACTCTCTTCCTTCTGATTTGCACCCCAATTTGCATTCTTTTTCTTATCCTTTTGCTATCTTTTCAGCTTGTAGCAATTCTTTTTCATATGGCCCTTCTTGCCACAGTGGTAACACTCAATGTTCTGTGCCCTGGATCTGCTACGAGACTTCCCTCTTTCTTGGGACTTCCCCTTAAACTGTGATTTTCCCCTTTGCATATTTAAGGCTACATCTTGCTTGTTGCCATCCATAGACTTACGTCTAATCTCCTCGGCCAACAAGCTACCCACAACATCATCAAATTTCAGTACTCCACCAGGTGTAGAGTTACTAACAGCTGTACGGAAGGTATCCCATGAGGATGGCAATGAACATAAGAGAAATATTGCCTTAGTCTCTGCATCAAAATTCATCTTCTGAGCCTAAAGCTAGCTGAAAATAATATTGAATTCATTTAAGTGAGAAGCAATGGAGACCCCTTCCTTCCTCTGCAGCTCAAACAACCTCTTCATGAGGTAAACTTTAATAGAGGCAGTTTCCTTCTCATAAGTGGCACACAGTTTCTTCCATAAATCTTATGTAGTCTACTCATTTACTACTATGAAATAAACTGACTCTGCAAGATGAAGTCTAATAGTAGACTTTGCTAATGCATCCAACTCATTCCAATCATCCTCAGACATATTTGCAGGCTTAGCTTCAATCCTTGCCAAGGGTTTAATCTGCTTCTTTTAAATAATCACATCCCTTATTTGTTCTTTCCACAAAGAAAAGTTTGTCCCATGAAACTTTTTAATGCTAAAACACTCCTTTTCAGACATGGAAGAGGATGCCATGATGCAAATGAAGCAAAAATCCCAAATGCTAGTGCCTACAAGAGAGAATCGCACCAAATACCAGGTGCACCCAAATGTGTATGCCACAATAAAGTGAAATATCACCAAAACTCAAAGCTCAAAGCATCAAAAGATGTATTTGACTCATGTGCATATACTATGCATCCACATGAGCAAATCTGGCCCAAAAGAAAATGCCAACTGTAGGGGCAATCCAAAATGCCAATAAGTGCCAAATGACTCAAGCATAAACACTACCCACTGGCATATGCATCAATAATATCTCATTCAAGAGAGCATAGCACTATCAGTGCATCACCTGCAATGTGTCAAAGCTGTCCCTCAGCATAAAATAGCATCCATGTGCAAAGCGTCCATGAAAAATAGCATCCTACAAGGCAATTTGGGCCTATCAATGCATCCAATAAGGACCGCAATGCATCCAAATGGCCTATAAATCATCCACTGCAACCCAATGCACACCACGAATGAGCGCACACTGCTTAAACTGCAACCAGAGTGGTCTGCATAAGGTATGCTCAAGAAATCATGGTCCCATGGTAATGAACGTTACTGAAAATAGAACCTGAGATGCCTCAAAACACGGGTGCCATTGAATAATCGGACTCAGCAAGAAAATCTACAAATATCTCTCTTCTGTCAGAACTCCAAAATCCCAACCGATGAGTGAGAACTGGGAGTCAACACTTATCCACTGCCATGTGGCATAAATCTAAGGTTTCAAAACCTTAGAATGAAAAATGCATAAAGAGAGACGAAATCGAATACACAGAGATCTATAACTCTGAAAATCCTCCACCGAATCGTGCAAGAACTAATAGGTAGAGGTTTTTGGGCATCCGGAACGCAATGGGATAGACGGTTTTGGAAACCGTGGTCTCAATCACTGGGTCCAACACACAGACTCAAAAACGTTTTTAGAAATAGAGCTGTTTGTAAACTCCACTGGAGTGCGAATGATGAGCAACATAGAAGTTTTAGGACCTCCTGAGTCCACCAGAACTAACGAATCTGCAAATGGTTGCTCCAAACTTGAGTTCCAACACCCAGGCAGAAAAACGCAGAAACTGACATAGTGAGTCAGAAATACAATGAAATGAACCCAGATTCAAGAATGAAGGTGTTTCCAAGCTCCAAAAGTGAAGTGGATACCAAAAGCAATCAATAGTTGCCTCTACAAGTCAATATAGAGTCTTTGTCATCGAACGGAATAGGGAAAAGCTCAAAAATGACTTTTTCTTTGAAAACACTTAACAGGCTCTCAAAACCACTTCACAAAACCAAAGTGACTTTTCCAAAGGTTCCTCCAAGGTCTCTACACACTCGGATGCAAGTAAAGTCACCCACAAAGCTTTCCACAGAGCTTCTCCTTCCTCCCATAAAGCTACTGAGCTTTAAGCATTCATGCACGCTTAGCTAGATCACTGATACCAGTTGAGAGTGCTCTCAACAAAAGCAAGAACGGACAAGGGAGAGAGAGAAACAGAGAACCACACAAGTTTTGGTGGGTGCAAAACCACCCTAATCTTCTTTTTCATTCATTTATATATGTGTTTGAGTATTGTACATAATCGGGGTAAAGGCACAGTGACCTTTAACCCCCACAGGGGGAACCTGTGTGTCACGTGTGATGGGGAATAGCAGACTGAACAACCTTTGTTGTCTCATTGGCATGCCTCTTTCTACTACCTTTGCCACTCATTAATCCTCTACTAGAAGTTTTTCCTTCAGAATAACCACCCATGCCACCTGCTGAGACTCCACAAGTGCCAGTATCCCTCGGGTGCACATGGATATTGATATATACCTTCGCATGTAAAAACAAATATTCCAAAATCCAACGATAGCCCTCACGAAGCTATGTGCTATTGTGATTGCTAAGGCGATACTTATGTTGAACTATTATCCCAAACTCTACCTCCATCACTGCTAATCTAGGTGTAGGAAAGTTCTTTGCCTCTCTGTCCATGGGTAGAAATAACCTCTCATAGATTAGCGTATGTGGCCCATCCAGCACAAATTTGAGCTGTCTCTAGGTGGACAACAATGCGAGACCACTCGATGCTAGAAAAGATTTGAAGATAAATCTGGCTTAACCATGGGTTGATAATCTCATCATTGATTGCTAATTGTGGCATCATAGTGTGGAGTTGGATCAGTGCCATACCCATGAGAGTGAGATCTAAGAGAGTAGTGGTGGGCAGAAGATAGGAGATGAGAGCTGATGGAGAGGTGAGTAGAGAACTAAGGGCACAAGAGAGAAGATGAAAGAGAACAAGGGTGAAGCACTCTGAGTGAACAATAGGTAAAAGTAGACTTAACTAATTCTAGGGAGCAATGATTGAGGCCTACATGGTAGCTGACGCTAAACTTGATATCTCACTAGCAATTAAGTGGCCATCATAACAAGGACTACAATACCCCACCATTGGATTCTGTGCTCCCACTTTGATCCAAAGAATAAGTACCTCATGTGTCATTGGAAATGGGCATTTAAGGTGACCTTCATGATGATATCTCCGCAATCAAAAGAGGTAGCACCCGACCTTGTAGATCCACGAGATAAAAGGAGGTCAAGCGACAATATCCAAAGTTCCAAAAAAGGGCAAGGCCACCACATCTTTAGCTTCCTCGGCACCCATCCTATGTGGCTATTGAAGAGTAGCACCAACTACCCCTTCTTAAAAAACTTATTCTTTGATGCCAAGTACACTCTCCTCTTTCTTTGTTCTCCAAAAGAAAATGCCAACTGCAATGGCAATCCCAATGCCACTAAGTGCCAAAATGCTTCCAGCATAAATGCTGTCCATGAGCATATGCATCAACAAAATCTCATCTAAGAGATCATACCACAACCTATGCATCCAATTGCAATATATCAATGCTGTCTCTCAGCATAAAATAGCATTTGTGTGCTAAAGATCCATCAATAAAGCATCTCACAAGGCAATCTAGGCCTATCAGCGCATCCAACAAGGATCGTAATGCATCCAAATGGCTTATGAAGCATCCATTGCAACCCACTGCAAACCATGAATGAGCACACAACATGGCTCAGACTACAACTACAGTGATCTTCATAAGGTAAATCCAAGAAATCACGTCCCCACCATGGCAATGACTGCTAGTGAAAATAGAACCTGGGATGCCTCAAAACATGGGCATCACTACATAATCAGACTCAGCAAGACAACCTGCAAATATCTCTCTTCTGCTGGAACTCCGAAATCCCAACCGATGAATAGGAAATGGGGAGTCAACCCTTGCAATTGACCTTTAATCCAAAAATCAAAGGTTTGAACCTTAGAATGGATTTTTGACAGAGAAACAAACGATTCGGTGCCTTAGAGAGACAAAAATTCTCCAAATCTCCATGGTATCATGCAGGAGTCAGCAGGTATGGGTTTTTGGGTCTTTGAAACGCAATGAAACAGATGGTTTTGAAAACCGAGTTCCCAATTACCAGGTCCAACACATGAACCAAAAAACTTTTTTGCATATAGACTTATTTGTAAACACCACCGGAGTGTGAATGATGAGCAAAACAAAAAGTTTTAGGACCTCTAAGTCCACCGGAAGTGACTGATCTATGAATGGTTGCTTCAAACTCGAGTTCCAACACACTGGCAGAAAAATGTTGAGAAGCAGAGGTAATGAGTCATAAATCCAACAAAATGATGCCAAACTCAATAATGAAGGTGTTTTTAAACTCTCAAAGTGCAATGGGCACCAAAAGTAGGCAAGGTCATTCCGGACTCTCAGTAGTCGAACGGAACAAAGGAATCATCAAAAAACATATTTTTCCTCCAAAACCACCTATTGGCTTGCAAAAAACCACTTAGAGAACTTTCCAAAGGTTTCTGCAATGTCTCTGTGCACACTAGGATGTAGATAAAGTCACCCAATAGAGCTTTTCATTCCTCCCACTGAGCTGCAACCAATAGACTTTGGGATCCAGGCTCACACCTGGGCTCAACTACACCCACGCTCTGATACCAGTTGAGAGATCTCAAGAACAGAAGTAGAATGGAAGAAGGTGCGAGAGAGGGAGAGCTAGAAGAGAGAGAGACACAAGTTTTGGTGCATGCAGAACACCCTAATCTTCTATGTCATCCATATATATATATGTGTTTGAGTAATGTACATTACTGAGGTTAAGGTATAGTGGCCTTCAACCCTCACAATAGCTTGTCTTTGATCACAATGTGGAGGCTTGGCACCACATACTCCATGGTTGTAATAACATCCATACCAAATGCCAAATTGAAAGGTGCTAGACTTATAGATAGACATGTAGTATGCCCATGCTATGGAAAGTAGCTTCACATCCCAATCCATGCGATGACTATTAATCAACAATATGATGATCTGCTTAAATTGTTTGTTGGAGGACTCTGCCTTGGCCGTTCGCTTGTAGGTAATAAGAAAATGAAATTTTATGGGTCACCATATAGAAAGATATCACCTACTTCACAACCTGATCTACAAAATGCTTTCCTCGATCACTAACCAACTCGATTGGGAAGGCAAACTCATAGAAGACATCCTTATACAGGCACTTGGCTATGGAGTATGCGGTGTTATCCGACAATGTCCATGCTTCCACCCTCTTAGTATAGTAATTCGTTGGTGGCTACAAGGCATAGAAATTTTGGGCCCATGCATCTATGGGCTTGAAAGGACCCATGAGGTCTAGTCCCCGCTTTTGCAATGGTCCTAATGGGAGCACTAGCTGCATTAGCATGCTATCCCGATCCAAAGGATGACCAAACCATTAGCATAAATTGCATTGCATTGCAAACTGACAGGCATCTTTATGTAGTGTGGGACACTACAAATCATCTTGTAGCACCTTTCTAGCCATGATAGCTCCCGCAAAGTGGTTGCCTACTACCACTTTGTAGTGTGCCTTTGTGAGCATGGCTTCTTGCTTATGTGGCAACACACATCTGAGTAGGACATCCGTCAAGTCCCTATGGTAAAGCTGCCCAACCACCACCACCACTTCAAACCCATTTGAGTAGGACATCCGTCAAGTGCCTGTGGTAAAGCTGCCCAACCACCACCACTTCAAACCCATGGCTTCTCAATGCCAAGTGCTTCTATTTGGCATCTACATGGATGTCATGAACTTCTCAATGCCAAGTGCTTCTCTAGTTAAGTACTTTGGCATCTACATGGATGTCATGAACTAGAGAATTTTGTCATACCAAGACCAGGGGGTTCCGTGACTCACCTCCTCCACAATAGCTTCTACAGTGGCTACCATAAACACCGCATTGAGCTCCACATATGGGAATTCATCCTCAATGCCTATTGTTGCAAACTCTCCTGATTCTAAGCGAGGCAGTAGTCGACCACCACATGTCGTGACCCTAATCAATGATCCACCTCCGCATCTTCTTGTTTGTGTCGTAGCATGCATCTTAGTAAGACATCCGTCAAGTGCCTGTAGTAAAGCTACCCAACCACCACCACTGAATCAAACCCATGGCTTCTCAATAGCAAGTGCTTCTGTTTGTCTCTAATTAAGTACTTTGGCATTTACGTGGATGTCATGGAGTAGAGCATTTTGTCATACCAAGACCAGGGGGTTCCTTGACTCACCTCCTCCGCAGTAGCTTTTGCAACAGCTACCATAAATACCGCATTGAGCTCCACATATAAGAATTCACCCTCGATGCCTGTTGTAAGCTCTCCCTATTCTAAGCAAGGCAGTAGTCCACTGCCACATGTTGTGACCCTGGTCAATGATCTACCTCTAAATCAAACTCTTGAAGGGGAGCAACATCTAGTGTGTCATTAAATTTGTGAAATTTTGTTGCCACATCAGATACATTAGTGTAGAGTGGTCGACATGAAACACAAAGCATCAGTCCAAAAGATAGTGCAAGAACTTCTTTACAAAAAGACCATCCCCAAGCCTTCTTCCTCCATCATTGAATAGTTCCGTTCCACTGTGGATAGTCTACGGCTAGCATAATACACTGGCCAAAACCACCCTGCCTCATCCTCTTTCATCAACACGCTTCCCACTGTGTAGTTAGAGGCATCTACAAACACATGAAATGTCTTTTCCCAATCTAAAGGGATCAAAATTGGTGCCCGAGAAATCTTTACCTTAAGTTGCCAATAAGCTTTCTCACATTCTGTGGACCATACAAAGGCTTTGGGCTCAACATGCGCCAGTGCATTCAGTGGTATAGCCATGTGTGCCAAAAATTGCAAGTGTCTGCCATGCCATCGAATTTTCCCCATGAAGCATAAGCATGCTTTTGGATTGGTGGGTCTAGGTGCCTGCATGATCGGTGCCACTTTGTTGGGATCAACCGTAATGCCTCTATACTAATGACATGACCTAGCAAGCAACCAATGCGGACCATGAATGCAAACTTCATCGGTTTGAGGCTAAAAGATGTCGTGTGGAAACATTGGAAACAGAGTCTCAGGTGTTTCAAATGTTTTCTCATTGGACAGACATACACACACCATGAAGTGATAAACATGCACTTTGGATGATCTTTTGGGGTTACTATGATTTGGTTGTAGCCACTATACCCAATGTAGCCATTTTGATCTGGTGTAGCCATTGATCTAGTTGTAGCCACTATACCCACCCAAGAAAGAATAGACTTCATGCCCCACCACCTCGTCGAGCATGGAATCCATGTATGGGAGTGGGAATGGATCTAGTACAATAGAAGCTGCATTAAGGTTTTGATAGTCCACATGGATCCACAGCTTTTTGTTCTTCTTCGACATGATCACTATTGGAGAAATCCACTATGGATTTTTAATGGGTGCAATGAATCCCACGTACAATAACCACTCTAATTTAGTCTTCACCATGTACGAATTTATGCGGTAACATTGCATTTTAGTTGGCATTGCATCCTCCTTCATATTCACATGGTGCACCCTGCACATTGGAGTAATCCCAAGCAAAAGCATCTGCAAACTATATCAACAGTGCTACCAACTCTGTCCAAAAATCCTCCTCCAAGATGGTACTGATCTTCACTAGCTTGGAGCTCCCATCAGCTCCCAAGAATATCGTGTCTAGTGCATCCTACTACAATAATGTCACACATGTCATGCGCTCTTCAAATTCCCACTGCTACTGAAAGATGTCCTTCATGTCTATATCTTCCACAAGTGTGTCATCCATTGACTCAATTTGAGGTTATAGACTCGGTAGGCTAGCAAAAGTTCTAGGCAAGAGACACTGTGCAGACATTTCCTTGACATCGACCATAAACAATGGCACAAGGTTTGGGTTGCTTGTAGGAACTCTTCCTCTTCGTCATCTTCTAGTCCATCTACCATGTTTATCATCTCTACCAACACTGGTCGCACTGCACCCTCGAGCACACTCACCGCACCCATCGACATATTTATTTTCTTTTTGCCCATTCACACCAACAAGGTGTTTAGCTCCGAATTCTGTTTGACTTTAGCTTGTCACAACCAAGGTTGTCCCAACAAAAAACTATACCCTGTTCGTCCATATTAAGAACAATGAATGACATGATGAAGTAGATACTTGTGACCACGATGCACATGGCTTTCAATATTCCAAGTGGGCGAACTCACCACACTGATCTGCCATATGAACTAGGAATGGTGTAGGCTCCCATTGTGTCTAGCCCATCTCCTTACATGTCTTTAGTGCCACAATGTTCACGAAACTTAATCTACAAGCACATGTGAGAAGTCTTTGAACATGTGCTCTTGCTAAAATAATGAGACTCCACATATCAATGAGAGGCATTTCTTGAACCAAACCCAATGCTACATGGAAGGCTTCCACCTTGAGTACTACTACCTCCCCCTGTCAAGGACTGTATGACTGCCTTATGGAATTACGATACCAACTACACCATCTACCCTTAGGAAATCTAAATTGGTGCATCTAGGAGATCCTCCACTCCCAATTCCTCCAATTTTGGGGACTAGCATCTCCGGTTGCTCATCGGCAACTACTACTAGTGTCGGCATAGGTTCGAGAATGGGCTTCAAAATTTGGGATTGGCTGGGATAGCTCTTGCATTTTCGTAGAACACATCACCTCAACAAATTGAACTTTTTGAACTTTCTCCAATCTAGGCTTAGGTGCTCGCGTCGCTTCCAATGGTGTTGCCTCTTGAATGCAATTGATCACTTATCATCTCATCGCTTCCTGAATAGGCCACTAGAATATTGTTGGCATATTTTCGTATCTACACCATATTGAGGATTCATTTGAACATCATGTGTTTGATATTGTGCATATAGCACTAACACGTAGAGTGCTAAAAAGGAAAGGGTTAAAATCCTAACCCTAGCCCTAAATGGGTTCGTATGTATTCTTTATTTCAACTAAATATAGTGTACAGTTAGTCATTTGGGGTGTGCTCACTAGCTATGCCCTCTCTCCTCATCTCCACTCTTCTCCTCTTCTCTCTCTATATTTCTTCATGGTATCAAAGCGTGGTTCTACCTTCGGCTAAGGTGCCATCCTTCTTGTGAGAGATTGAAAGAGATTGAGATCAAGTGTTTCTTCTTTCATTCCGCTGATGATTGAGATTCATTGAGAGAGATGGAGATCAAGTGGTTCTTCTTTCATTCCATTGATGAAAGATTTCTTTCCTTCACTTTAGTGAGACAAAATTCTATTCATTTCTTTGAGATTTCTGTTCATTTCTTCTTGTGAGAGAGAGTTCTTCCAATTATTCCAAGAGAGAAATCTTCTAAGTGAGAGAAATTCTATCGATTTTTATTTCTTCTTGTGAGAAATTCTTTTAAAGAAATCCATTTTCTTCCATGTGTCCTTATTTTCCATGCTAGTAACCCTAGCCAATTGCCACATCATCAAACACTATCTACCATGTCCATGCTTGAAAAAGTGCCATGTTATTAATTAACTGACATATGGTAGTAGCCTTGCCACATTTCCCTAACCTCCACATCATCATCTACTACCACATGGTAGTTGTCTACCATGTCATCAAATTTGTCAATAGTCCATGTAATCATTGACACCTCAACTACCACATCATTTGGTCAAGTCATCAGTCCAACTCATCACTGACATGTGGCATAGAGTTACCCCTTGGCAGGCTCACTGTGCACACTGCACATGCACACAGGTGCAAATTCAGCACAGTGTCTCATAGGCACACCTCTTTCCAGGCATAATCACAACATGTGAACATAGTGGCCACATCACATTTATTGCCACATCATCATCTCACTCTTTTTTGCCCCTCCACTTAGATCAAGCCGTATCCCTTGAAAATGCTCAGTTTGTTATGCTCCATATGCTTGTCACATCACATACACATTTTAGCCTTAGCATCAAATCCACTTCTTGCACACGCACAAGCCTCTTCATCGACACATCTGACCTAGTACCTAAAATGAACAAAAGAAAAGGAATAATTTATCACTTTTCATTGCTTGATGGTTGGTCTAGATCAAGATTAGAGTAGCATAGTTTATCCTTAGAGGAGAGAACTTGACATCAACCAATCTAAGACATGTCTAAAAATTCCCAAATAGTACCTACGCTCACATCCGGTTTCACATCATTATATTTCCTAAAACCCAACCACCATCAGTTCAATGGAGCAGACTTTAGAGTTTTTCAGAGGCATGGCGGATATAAGGATGTATTTGCATGGGAATATACAGATATGTGGGGAGTGGATCCAATTGTCTGTATTCACTGTATTAACATGAAGAAACGCCAAGCCCATAATTCATAAATGGTATTGAATGAGCCCGAAATTACACAAAGAACGTGAAGAAGTATATATATACGAACTATTGAGGATGGGATTCATTTACCTGATAGATAAATTCACATGGCTATCACCCATTGTAATTGTACCAAAGAAAAAATAGGAAGCTCTGGATCTGCATGGATCTCATGAAGTTGAATGCAGTGACAATCATGGATCCATTTCTCTTACCTTTTTGTGATACGCTACTAGATGTGGTGGCAGGGCATGAAATGTACAATTTTTTGGATGGCTTTAGTGGATACAATCAGATATAGATGGCCAAGGAGGATAAAGGCAAAATAATGTTTGTGATGGAATGGGAGGTGTATGCCAGCAATGTCATGATATTCATATTGAAGAATGCACCACCGATTTCTAGTCATGGATCTAGGGGGTCTTTGAACCGTATCAAATGACATTCATGCGGGTGTTCCTGAATTATTTTAGCGCACTTGGGAAGAAAGATGGGCACCTATATCAGTTGCGGTTGTGCTTTGAGAAGTGCAGAACCACCAGAAACCCAACAAAATGTGCATTTGTAGTAAAGAGAGGAGTGCTACTTGATAACATCATTTCAGAAGAGGGAATGGCAATAGATCCCAAGAAGGTGGAAGCCATCCAGAAGGATAAGGTACCATGAAATGTTAAGGAGTTACACAGATTTGCGGGTCAGGTGAAGTGGCATAATCAATTTCTGTGCTATCTGTCATATGTTTGCCAGCCTCTCACCAAGCTAGCTAGGAAGGATGCTCCATTTATTTGGGGGCCAGAATAGGAGAAAGCGTTCTGTTGCTCAAGAAGATCTTGGTAGTTGCCCTGATACTACAGTCCCCAACATTGTGTTTGTGGATGTATCAAACATTGCCATTGGTGCAGTCTTGATGTAGAACAACATAAGGGATGGTATCAGCTAGTGTATTATGCAAACCGAACACTCATTATGGAGAGAGAAGCTCTTGGAATCATTTTTATTCCTGTGATTACCTACTATTGGGTAACAAGATCATCTTTCATGTAGATCATCAAGCACTATTGTACTTGGTGAACAAGGTGCACCCAACTTGGAGATTGGCATGATCCATGGATACTCCTGCAGAGTTTATTGGTTGCCAAAGCTAGTATGGTGGAAGATATACAAAAATGGCTATTGGATGTCAAACGCACCTTGATTGAGGAGTTAAATATTTTTATGGAGGGCAATTCTAAAATGTCCATAGAGAATACCATATTGCAAGCAAGGGTGGATGATTTACAATAAGTAGAGGTCTAGATTAAAGTTATGAATGATGAGGACATTCTTGATGTGGAAGGTATGTTTACGAGCAACAAAAGTGTAGAGGAGTTACAAAGAAGATTATAAGACTATATGACTAAAATGTGGATGAAAATCAGCCTTAAATTGTTTATGACACTTGAGCAACCATTTGTTGAACATATCAGGACTATAGAATCAATCATGGTGAATGTACTACATGATTTGTTGGAGGTATTGCAGTGAGAGTTGTATGAAGAGGAAAAAATAAAAGCATATAATTTTAGCAGCCTCTATGTCTAAATTGGGGTCCCCAATTCATAGAGGAAAGAGACAGAACAACTAAGGAACAAGAAGTGGTTAGTGCATCAGTCACTAAAGTGGGATCATAGTTGGCCATTGAAGAGGAGAAACGGGATGTCCAAACCGAGCTAATCATGCATACAGAATTCAATGATGAGTAGGGAGAGATGGATATGAAATCATTTGCAACACATAATTTTTCAGAGTTGGTGGACAGGACTTGTGACATATCTAAACAAAGGAGCTAGGAAACATAGCAAATTGCAGGGAAAACTAGAAAGAGATTCATATCATGGGCCAATTCCTTTGAGTAAAAACTTTAAAACTTGAGTTGTAGAATTATGTTGAGCACCTAGAGTTTCACTCAACTGATCTTTTAAAGATCAATATATCTTTTCTTCTTCCAAAACATTACCAACTGTGTTTTTAACACAACACCATGTTTATCACACAAAAAACTAATTGTGTTTTCCAACTCAAAGACATATCTATAGTAATGTCTATATTACATGTATAGTTTCAGTTTTTGCTATCAAATAGAATAAAATTGGGTTCAAAATATTTTCCTATATACTATATAACCATGATGATGATTACATCATGAAGGGAGCTTATATATGAAGCACTAAGATATTTTGATGAAAACATGTCGGTGGGTTTAGATCCAAGAATTTGTTCCAAATTTCTATCCACCACTGGGTGTGCTAGTGATAAGAAGATATTATTCAAATAGTATTTTAGATATATTTTAATATAGCTAAATACTTACAGATATGAGGGGTCACCACTTGTCAGGTGTACCTCTTCAATTCATGTTTGGGAATCTAAGGGAAGCCGGAATGTGTTGTGGGATGATTGTGAAGAGAGTTTTTGAATATGCTATTGTAAGCATTTCTCATCCTAAAATGTCTATCACTACTTTTGTATCTATTAATCTATTATGAGTAGTCAAGGTGATATTATGAGTTTCTAATGTCAATAATATATTCTTAGTGTTATCTGTAATGTTGTTTAACAATTTGCATATAGACTGTACGTTGTCTTTTGAGTTTATATTATTTTGGAATACTTTTGCAGGTTCTAGATAAATGAATCCCAAAACACCACGCATGTAATGACCATAAGAGGGAAGCTTATCCCACTTCCCACTCCCCTTTGTCTTGCATGTGTTTGACTGCATGGCAAAGCGAAGGGGAAGGGAAATAAACTCCCTTCTTGCACTCATTGAGGCTAGAGGAGAGTACTTATCCCCTCTCCCTCTACCCCTCACGTGCGGCCGAGAAGGGGGATAGTGGGGGGATAGCCACACATGGGAAAGTGGAGGGGAAAGAGGATAACCTCCCCTCTCCCACTCATCGCCCATGTAGCAAGACTAGAGAAGGGGCCTTATCTCCTTTGCCTCCACCCCCCATGCATGGACAACCATTCACAGAGTGGAGGGGACTTATTTCGGGTAAGACACTAAGACTTATTCTAAATAAGCCCCCTCCCACCATCCCTTAAATGTGCGACCAAGACTGCCTATAAATAAGCTCCCCTCTTTGACCTGACTGGGGGAGGGAATTATCCCATCCTGCCCCTCCAGCCACTGTGGAGAGGAGAGTAGGAAGAGGGCTTATCTCCCTTCTCCTCTGCCCCTAGCCATGTGGAGGTTGAGGGGAAGGGGATAAGCCCCTTTCCCTCCCCGTCCCCCCTCCCCTCTCCCTCATTGTGCATATGGACATGATCGCATAAGCACTCATGGGGGTAATCGAGGATAGGTTTTGTGCCCCTTCCCTCCCGGTCCCCTCTTGTTGTGCTGCAAGCTGCATGACAAGAGGGGAGGGGGGAGGTGTAGGGGAAGGGGGGAGGGGAGGGAGTGGAGAGGGATGAGATGAGAGGGGAGATCATTGAGGGTGGGGAAGAAGGGAAGATGGGAGCTCCCAGTTCATCTCCCACTTACCTCAATACGTGTTGCTCTCCATCTCTCTCTTCCTCTCTTTTTGCTAGAATGAGCAAGAATATGAGAGGGAGTACTTTATATACAAAATTTTAAGGTTTAAGGTCATCCCATTGTTTGAATTTTCCCTCCTTTCTTAATTAAAAAAGACTTTGCACCTCTCTCCATCATCATCCTTTTCTCTTGCTAGACTCTCCCAACTCTTTTTTAAATCACTCCAAGACTTTAATTTTAGGCACTCATATTAAAATCCTCCCATTGATCCCTTACACAAAAATCTTCCCATACGATTTCCACCCACTCTCCCGACTCTTTTTTAAATCACTCCAAAACCATAATTATAAATTCTAGTACTCATATAAAATCCTCCAATGGTTGCGTGAACAAAGCCATATAATTTTCCCACTTGATTATCACCCACCAATCACAGTAATTACACTCTCTAATGTAAAATTCTATTCCATAAGCCTAATATCCAAGTCTCTAACTCAAATACCTAGTTAAGCCTAGCATTCCTCCCATCAAATATTAATCCCCATCTTTCTCTTTGAAGACTAATATCAATTTAATTTTTATTACAATTATAACATTTTTACCAATACTTAAAAAATAGCATGCTTGGTCAAAAACATAGTATAATATGATTTGGACCATGTAAACCATATTTTATGGGCATGATAATTTGCACGAATGTCAACATATGTGAGATTGATGCATTCGCAAAGCATCATGCCCACCATCAGACACATGCACATTTAAAAAAGACACCTCGAAGAGTGTTTTTGGACCATTGTACATGACACTTGGTAAAAACATGGTATAATGCAATTTTGACCATAGAAACCATATCTATGCATCTTAAGATAGGTGAGATTGACTAATGTGAAAAATATCATGTCCATCAGATATGTTCGCAATCAAAGAGCGTCAACATTTGCTTCGGTGTAGCCAATTGCGAAACTATTTTTGGGGCCATTTTAGGGCTGCAACGTGATGTGCTCTTGGGTCAAATTTTGAATATGAGGCAGACCCATGGTCTCACCAAATTTTTTCTCGATATCATGATGCTGCACTCACAATCTATCATTCTGAATCGACACATATCAGCTCTGCCCTACTTGGCTACATCACGCATCTTTGCACTGCTTCATTTCTTGCCTGACCACCTATCATTGCATAGCCTTTTGCCACAACTTTGCCACCTATAATTAGGCACCATGCCCATGCAGATCATGAAAACTCAAGGTTAGATTGGAGCAACCATTGCGTTGGTTCTTGGTGTAATAACGAGATGCGATTTATCATTATGAATACCACATGGCTCAACACATGGTAGCTCTGCCATGCTTCATGCAGTGTGGCTTGACCACAGACATCATCGCATAGCCTTTTGCTACAGCTTTGCTACCTGTCACCGGGCAGCACACCCATGCATATCATCAAAATTCAAGGTTTGCAAAGCAACCACCATGTTGGTTCTTGGAGTTATGGAGTTACCTATTTCTACTTATTACAAAAGGAGAACTATGATGGCCACTGCGTTGGCAAATAGAAGGAGATCTATGCATTAGTGCACCAAGGAAAATGTATTTCCTTGTGCAACCAAAGAAAATGCAATTGTTGATATGGCCCTTCAGGGGTCTCCTCTAGGGGCAAGGTCCATATCAACATGCCATATCTATCAATTGGCATCCTGGATATTGTATAAGGCATGTCGATATGGACCTTGCCCCTAGAGGGGACCCCTTAAGGGCCATATTGTCAATTTCATTTTTTAAAAGTTTAATTGTGGGACCTAGGTTATTGGAGCTATTTTAGCGCTATTTTGGTCCTAAGCCAAGGAAAATGTAGTTCTTGTTGCAATAAATCCTAAACGAGGGCAAAAGTATTTCAAGCCACTATGATGATTGGAGGCCCAGTGGTGCCATCTAAATAATCAACTATAATTCATCAAGTAAAATGAGTAAAAGAGATTACATCCACATCCAATAACAGGTTATATAAAAATTAACAAAAATTTACACAAACAGCCTCATGGAGAAAAAATTGAACAAAAGATCTCACATTTATAAAAACTCAGCAATTGCTGAGAGCCTAGGTCAAAAGATTACATCTAGTGAGCATAACGACTCAGGCATTGCTGATGGTTTATATAAAATTTAGTAACAGTTATACAAAGAGCCTCATGGAGCAAAAATTGAGCAAAAGAGATTACATTTGTAAAAACTTAGCAATTGCTGAGAGCCTTAGAGACCAAAAGATTACATCTAGCAAGCCAAAAGTTTGCTGAGAGCCTTAGATAATGGAGAGGCTATGAAAATCTGAGCACAGCCATAAAAAGGCCAGAGCTGTGCATGCCATTCAAGCAAATGTGGGGGGAATCGATTGATGGAATGAAGAGATTCCACAAGAGCGAGCATGAGTGGTTTATATAAAAATTAACAACTTATTCTGACAGCCTCATGGAGCAAAAATTGAATAAAAGAGATTACATTTATAAAAAGTTAATAATTGCTGAGATCCTTAGAGTCCAAAAGATTACATCCGGTGAGCCAAAAGATTGCTGAGAGTCTTAAAGGCCAAGAGATTACATGTAGCCACCATTATACTGAGTGGTTATGAGCCTCATTAAGCAAGAGGATATTTACAACTCAATATTGCCGATTGTTAATGACAAGAGGATATTTATAACTCAATATTGCCGATTGTTGATGGCAAGAGGATATTGCTACAACTCAGTATTACTGCTAGCCCAACTTGCTGCATTCAAATTTTTTGGGGAGCTAATGGAGGAGACAATGGAGAGGCTGATGTCCATGCACATTGCCAGGACTCAGATTACGCCTCCCCCCCCAACAAGAGGAGAGTACTCTGCTGTGAAAATCCTGAGCCCCTCGTCAACATCTACGGGGAATCCATAGAGCATAGCCATATATAGGATACAGGTGTGCATGCCATTCAAGCTATGACATGCACATGTGGGGGAAATCGATTGAGGGAACAAAGAGATTCCACAAGAGCCAACATTTCCAATCCTAAAAAGTGCAACACTATCACCTTATATGACAAGGCAGACAAGATTGAGATCACATTGCATCGAGTGATGATAGTAGTAATAGGCATGGTGAAAATGAGTGGGTGAGTAGTGGAGCAGCAAATGAGCAGGGGAGTAGATGAGTGATGAGAGTTGGAGGGGGGAGCATGGAGCAAAGTAGAGTAGGGGTGAAAGAGAGCTGGAGGAGGGTACATGAAGCAAAGTAGTAGAGTAGGGGCGAATGAGAGCAATGTAGCAAAATGCCAATGCTAAATGCTACGGATCTTATATATTACAAAGTTTGAGCCACATTGATGGCTAATGGATCATAGATCGAGATGAAATCATGATCATTTAAAAGTTTGTACCCACAGAGGAGGTTGGTCTGGGGATGTTTTTATTTTTATTTTTTCATGGTGCTAACTTGGGGGCATGTCCTAGCACTACATATGCCATATAAATGGAGGCATGTTCCCTTATCTTGTTTTACATTTATCAGGGATAGTGAATGATTTAGTGTTAAGATAGTGGAAGAGAAGGAAGGAAGCTCACTTGTGGCTTTCTCACATACACAATGGGGGAATACACACAAAGGTGGAGGCTGAAAACAGTTTTCCTCTTCTTAGTTGTGAAAGCCAAAAGAACTCTAGTACAAAGAAATAGAAGAACCCTATATGTGGGTCTCAAACCAAACTCAGCTAAGTAAGGTGGCATACTAACTGAGCCACGAAATAGAGTAGATAAGGATAGCTATCATCCAGCTATTATTCGTGGGTGGTGTACCAACTGCATCTTCAGCTAACAAGTCGGTGACATAAATGCACAACGGTCACCCTGGCATATCACGAGTGGGAGCTCGATATCTCAACACTCCCCCTCGAGCTCAATCCCAATTCCTGCACACCAAGCAGGTCTGTGAACTTGCGCAGCTTCTCTACGCCCAATGCCTTCATGAATACATCAACTACTTGATCCTCTGTGTTGATATAAACTAGATCAATAAGACCTAGTAAAACCTTCTCCCGCACACAGTAATAATGCACCTCAATGTGCTTTGTGCTAGCATGATAGACTGGGTTATTTTCTAAGTGTATACTGCTCATGTTGTCACAATAAATGACAACTGGCCCATCTATAGACTGATGCATATTATAAAGTAGCTTATGCAACCAAGCTACCTCACATGCAACCATTGCTGCACCCCTGTACTCAGCCTCTGTGCTCGACAAGGCAACTGTAGGTTGTTTCTTGCTGCTCTAGGTGACTGCAACACTCCCAAAAGAGAACACATATCCACTGGTAGATCGTCTATCAGAAATACTACCAGCCCAATCAGCATCAGTGTATCCATGCAACTGTATCTGAACCCAAGCCTCATAAAATAGTCCATACTGTAATGTGGACTTCACATACTTGAGTATGCGTCTAGCCGCATCCAAATGCGGTTTCCTTGGAGCCTGCATAAACTGACTTACCAATCCAACAACATAGCTCAAATCTGGCCTGGTGATAGTCATATAAATCAAACTTCCTACTATGCATCTGTACATAGTAGGGTCTTCCAGAAGGTCACCTGCATCTGTGCTCAGCTTCACATTCTGCTCCAAAGGAACTGAAATAGGCTTACAGCCTATCATCCCATATTTGGACAGCATGTCCAATCCATACTACCTCTGTAAGAGCTATATCCCACTTGGTGATCTAATCACCTCAATGCCCAAGAAATAACGCAGCTCTCCCAAATCCTTCATCTCAAACTTCTGCTTCAATAGCATTTTCACATGAAGGATATCTTCATCACTATCACCTGTGATGATCAAATCATCAACATAAATGACAAGCAGCATAATACCTTTCTCTATTTTTCTCACATTGAGTGAGAAATCTGCCTTGGAAATTTGAAAGCCAATAGTGAAAAGATATTGTCCTGTCTTGTCAGACCATGCTCTAGGTGCTTGCTTCAAGCCATACAAGGCTTTCTTCAACCTGCAAACAAACTCAGGATGAATAGCATGAACATAACCTGGTGGTTGCTCCATAAAGACCTCTTCTTGCAAATCACCATGCAAGAAGGCATTCTTTACATCCATCTGCTGATGTAAAGACCATCCCTTTGATGTAGCCATAGCAATGACTGCTCTTAGAGATGCCATCCTTGCAACCGGACTGAATGTTTCTTCATAATCAATGCCATATGTCTGTGCATACCCCTTGACAACTAATCTTGCCTTGTATCTGTTCACAGAACCATCTGCATTGTGCTTGATCTTATTAACCCACTTACAGCCAATTGCATTCTTGTCTTTAGGCAAAGGCACCAATTCCCATGTAGCATTTGCTTCCAAGGCATCCATTTCTTCATCCATGGCTTTCTCCCATTTTTCATTTCCCATGGCTTGCTCAAAAGAAGTGGGTTCTGGTTCCTGTATCACTTTGACCATATAGGCATAGTGAATGGTTGTAAATCCATCATATTTTAGCCTATCCATAGGATACCGAGCTCTGGTAGACCTGCACAAAATAGGCTCACTTCCAGGTGCTCTCAAAACATCCATGGTCTTCCTTACTCTAGGTGTAACGATAGAAGGAATACCCAACTCATCATCAATGCTCTGTTCTGAGCCACTGGATTCACCATCCACATAAGAGTGACCTGCATTCACATCAAACATGGGCTGATCTACCTTCTCTTTTCCTTTTTGTGATACCTGTGTACCACTATCTGCATTGCTTTGAGGAGATTCTCCTGATCTCAATCTGCCTGTCCATGGCGAAGTATGTGAACCACTACTAGAGGACACTGGAGGTCCACTGATATTTTGTGATTGCTGCTGTGAATTCTGTGTAGCATTACCATTTTATGCATCTACATCAATCATCACATTTACTGGTTTATACGAGCTGCTCATCTCATTAAAAGCAACATCTCTGTTCACTGTAAACTTACGAGTAGAAGGGTTATAGCATCTATAACCTTTCTGCTGCAGAGAATAACCAATAAAGACGCACTTCTCAGCCTTTGGATCCAACTTGGACCTCAACTCATCTGGCACATGAACATAGGCAATGCAACCAAAAATTTTCAAATGAGAAATATCTGGTTTCCTACCAGTATACATCTCCTTTGGCGTCATGCCATGTATTGCGGCAGTGGGAGTCCTGTTCATTATGTAAACTGCTGTAGTAACTACTTCAGCCCAATAATAATCTGGTAGATCTTTTTCATTTAGCATGGCTTGAGATACCTCTCCAATATGGCTGTTTTTCCTTTCTGCAAGTCCATTTTGCTGTGGCGTATGACTGCATGAATATTGCTACTTTATGCCATGCTCCTGCAAGAACCTTGCAAACTCATTTTAGAGGTACTCTCCCCCTCCATTTGACCTTAGGTATTTTATTTGCAGGCCTGTTTCTTTTTCAGCCATAGCTTTAAAAGCTTTGAAATGCCCAAACACTTCACTTTTCTTTTTCATAAAATGCACCCAAACTTTTATGCTATAGTCATCAATAAAAGTGACAAAATAATGACAGCCTCCAATAGATGCAGCTTTAGTAGTCCACACATCAGAGTGGATTAATTCCAATGGCTTCTTCCTCCCTTGAACATGCCTAGGAAATGGTTTCCTTGCCTGTTTTCCCAATTGATAGGCTTCACAGACCTTATGCATTTCTGCAACCTTGAATTTAGGCAATCCTGCAACAATATTTTGGGCATGCATTGATTTAGGTCGTTGTACATTAACATGACCAATGCGTTTGTGCCAGATATCAATATCTGCAACAACACCAGTCCCATGTGCAAACATTGCTGCACTCAATTCACGCATGTCCACATCCAATGTAAACATCCTGCCCTTCTTCTTTCCTTTTACTATCAAGCTACCGTTATTTTTCATATCCTTAACAAAGCATCCATGAGGATTAAATCTGACCTGCAAGCCCTGCTCAACCATTTGACCAATAGAAACCAGGTTCTTGGTGATATTCGAGACATGAAATACATCAGATAGGTATTTCTTTTTCCCATCCTGCATAGACAAAGGTATTTTACCAATCTGCACAATAGGATGTGCAGTATCATCACCAGTCTCCACAAATCCTGGTTTTTCCATTTTCCTTGCATCCTGCATCCATTTTGCATGACCTGTCACGTGGTTTGATGCACCTGAGTCAAGATACCACACATCATTTCGTTCTTCTACACTTGTCACAGAATTGGTCATGTGCTGCACCATAAATAGATGCTCATTTCTGTCATCACCCTGTCTACTAGAAGATGCATAATTGCCTTGCTGCAATTTTCCATTCATAATGTCATTTTGCTTTTTGTAGCAGTCCTTAGCCATATGACCCATTTTACCACAGTAGTAGCATTCAACATTGCTGTTTGCATTTTGGCCTCTTTGCCATCCACCACGGCCTCTTTGGCTCCCCCTGCCTCTAGAGTTACCACGTCCTCCTCCATAGGACTGGTTTTCTTGAGTTTGCTGCATATTTTGATTTCTACCACAGCTCCAGATCGGCCTCCTCTACCTTTGCCTCTACCTCTTCTAGCATTTGAGTAGAAGACAGTTTCTTTTGAAGTTCCTCGTGAAGAAGATGCACCCCCATTTCTCTGCTCTTCAGAAATTAGAAGAGCAAACAACTCTTCAAATTCAGGAAAGTTTTCACGGACAGCAATGGATGTCTACAACTATGCATAATCCTTTCCTAGACCATTGAAGGTCACATAAACTAGATCATCATATTCCACTGACGACCCAATGGAAGCAAGTGCATCTGCAATTTTCTTCACCTCCATGTGGTAGTCATTGATGCTCATATTTTCTCTCTACACATTGTGCAACTCCTGCTTGAGCTGCATTTTCCTGGCTTGCATATTTGTGCTGTACATTTTTGCCAAAGTATCCCATGCCTCCTTTGGCATACTTGCATCCTGAATATGCACAATCATAGAATCCGAAATACTGATAGACAGCCAGTACATAACTTTTTTGGCTCTCTCATGCCATCCTTTAAATGCCTACATTTCTTGTTGATTGGGAACATTAGGAAGAACTGGTTCTTCTTTATTTCTTGTAATGAACTCCCAATAGCCTTTTCCCATAAGGAAATTCATCATTCTAAACTTCCATGCCTGGAAGTTGTTCTTGTCAAGCTTTTCAGTGACAATCTATGAAATTTCTCTCACTGCAAAAAACACATCTTTTGCCTCACATGGGCAGATCTGCAAAAGTAACGAAAGTGGTATTTGACTACATAGTCACTTCCTAGTGATGATTTTGCATCAACAGGAAACAAGCATGATTCTACAACTCCCAATATCTTTGCACGCAGGCATACGATGCAATTTCTGTGACAAATTTTCACCGGCCAACAGAGTAGTGGTCGCACAACAAAAGTAGGGCCTTTTTCTGAGTGCCTGCGAAGAACTTCTGCCTTCTATACGGGCCCCGAAATAGCCTCGAATTAGAAAAATAAAGTCACCAAGGGCTTTGCCCTTACCCGCAGCATATACTGCCCTCTCGCCACACTCTGCGAAGGGTGTCTCAATCTGAAACAATGTACTCTTGCACTTTCGGTTGTGCTACGTGTAGAGATTTACTCCCAAACTCGAAAAATGAAAGCAACACTGGTCCTCTTACTAGGACACCGTGAACTTGGTTTGCTTTCTTGAGCTCCTTACCATGAACAAGGCTCTGATACCATGTTAAGATAGTGGGAGAGAAGGAAGGAAGCTCACTTGCGGCTTTCTCACATACACAATGGGGGAATACACACAAAGGTGGAGGCTGAAAACAGTTTTCCTCTTCTTAGTTGTGAAAGCCAAAAGAACTCTAGTACAAAGAAATAGGTGAACCCTATATGTGGGTCTCAAACCAAACTCAGCTAACTAAGGTGGCATACTAACTGAGCCACAAACTAGAGTAGATAAGGATAGCTGTCATCCAGCTATTATTCATGGGTGGTGTACCAACCGCATCTTGAGCTAATAAGTCAGTGACATAAATGCACAATGGTCACCCTGGCATATCACGAGTGTGGAGCTCAATATCTCAACATTTAGTGCTGGGGAAAAATGTTGTAGGACTTTTGGAGAGAGGCCTATATGGGGATGAAGTAGAAGATTGCCATGTGGTAAAGGAAGAGTTAACCCACATATGTTGGGATGTGGAGAGGGCTTGTGAAAATGAGCATACTTGTGTTTGAACTTTATTTAAAGGGGATGTTTGCTTTGGGGAATATGATCTTCACTTGAGCCTTATCTTTTTTCATAATTGGCATTCTTTCCCTTAGTCATTGATGATTGTAGGTTGCCTTAGCTAGTGAGCATATTGCAAGGCCTCAACATGGGGAAGGAAAACTACTACGAGATTCATTGCATCTCGATGCATGAGGCCACGAGAATCTATGAACTCTTTTGCAAATGCAATCAACCCCTGATTTCTTGAATCCATGAGCAACATAAGATCCAAGGCATGGGGGCATAGCTTGAAGTAGAGTGGTGCCAATGTTATGCCTTGGAGCTGATGTTTCAAGGATCCAACTAAGGTCAAAAGTAAAGAATTCAATCAATTTAGTGAGGATCTAGCTACACCTAGAGACTGGATCTTCATGAGAAATATCTAGACATGGCTATTTAAGGTCACCCCATCCCCACCATAAGCTCAGAAAGTAATCTCCTCCATCTCCTTATCCATTCCACTCAATATTCTTAAGCATTCTGCTATGCAATCATTGACAAGCTAAGTCTCAAGAAGGAAAAGATTGGAGAGGTGCTAGTGAACAACTAGACCTCCTTGCTAGAATCGATAGCCTCCCTTTTGTTACTCCAAGACCTAAGAGGAGTACGCCTTGACTGTGGGCCTCAACATGGGAACCAATATTTGCTACAGGATGCATTGCATCTCGATACATGAAGCAACTAGAATCTATGAACTCTTTTGCAAATGCAACCAACCCCAGATTTCTTGAAGAGTAGGCAATACATGTGCATGACTCCACGAGCAACAAAGAGAGATCCAAGCCACAAGGGCATAGCTTTGAAGTAGAGTTAGTGCCAATGTTAACCTTAGAGATGATGTTTCAAGGATCCAACTAAGGTCAAAAGTAAATGATTCAGTCAAAGCTTGCATCTAACTACACCTCAAGATTGGATCTCTATGAAAAACCTCTAGCCATGGCACTATAAGGTCACCACCCCTCCCCCTCCCTCGGCATCTAAACCAACCACCCCCCTCCCCCATCTATCCTCCCTAACCCTCAATTTTAACCACATCGTAACTCACTCTCTCCAACCTCTACTCTCTTTTACCTTTTTTGTCAACTTACCACTTATCTCTAGTCATGGCTAGAGTTTTGTCTCTCTATTGTCCCTAATCTTTAGTTTTGTTTCACTTCCCCTAACCCATCTAGCCTTTAATGATGGCTAAGTGTAGCCCTTTGCACAATCACACTTTTAAGTAGGATAATTGGCTTGCAGTTAAGGCATATTACCATGATTGGTGCATGCTAAGGATTAAAATAAATAATTTGACAAAGTGAAATGACCTTAGGTAGTGTGACAACCAAGTATCACATAAAATGATTACCACAAAGTAAGCGTCTTTAGAAATATTTAAATATGGTTACAAGGTTGAGGAAAGGCAGCCTTTAGAGGATTTCCTTTGTACATTAGAATATTTATGGTGAGTTTTTTGGGGTTAATGGTGTTGCAAGGTGAATCTATTGAAACCAATATTTTACACTCACCATTGAGGAAAAGTAACAACCACCTACTTCCAAAAAAGTAACTTTGGAAGTTTTGAGTGTATTTAGAATGTGATTGAGACTAATCTTTTGAGAGTCATGCTCAAAAGAAATGTTTCAATACCATTCTGAATCGAAGTAGTACAAATCAAAGATGACGGAGGAGATAAGGTATGATGCAAAACTAGGATGATATTAATCTTTGGGTTTTAAAGTGTGGGAAATTACTAAACATCTTTATTATTCATCCATTAGGAAAGATTGCAAGAGATATCATTTACTTTAGAAACCTTCTTGGTGTATTTAGTGCATTTGTGGCTCACAAATCAAATTTTGCTTGCTGACATTTGACAAATAGAGATAAGCAATGAAGAAATTTTGGATTTTATAAATACTTTTTGAGCATATTTAGAAAGCGATTGAAGCTAATGTCGTGAGATTTGTACTCAAAAGAAATGTCTCAATATCATTGTGAGTCTTATTCAAAGACAAAGAAGAGGATGCAAGAAGATAAACACTAACTTTGGGTTTTAAAATTACTAAACTTCTTTATTATTCATCCATAAGGAAAGTTTTTGAGAAATATTTTTTACTTCAAAGACCTTTTGAATGTGTTTTGTGTGTTGGAGGCTCACAAGCCAGGCTACCCTACATTTGATCGTAGAGATAAGCAAAATGTATTTCTTTCTTTTGATGGTGATCTCTAAAGGGCTGTTTTAATCAATGTGCAAATGGGTGATTGGGATAGTCACAGGCATAGGAAAATGAAATGAGACCAAGATGGCAATATGGATGATCAAAGTGGGGATGATAGAGGAACATGTGATGAATGATGGTGAGAAGAAAGGAAATGCAGGAGGGGGAATGGGCTCTCTCATGGACATAGGGGCTTTAGTACTATCAGATTGGAGTTGCTAGCTCATGGGCAATCTATCACCCTACATAATAACGTAGTACTCATGCTATGTGCGATGGATGAGCAAGTATTAACATTGACAGGTGTCTATCAAAATGGAGATGCAAAATTTGGCCTGTCTCATGGATATAATGGCCTTGCTAATATGAGATTAGATTTGCCAAGTCATGAGCAAGCTATCACTCTTTGTAAAACAATGTACTGTTTATGTCATGTGCGATGGACAAGCAACTATTAACATTGATAGGTATGGATTGAAATTGATAAATAAATTATTTTGCAACCACTTTTTTTGTCGCTACCATGTAAAAAACCAAGCAGTTCTTTTTGGTACCATGTAAAAAACCAAGGGATTCACTTAAAAGTATTTAACCTGGCAAATATGTTCAACAATAGGGGTTTTTCATTTCATATAACATTTACATCAATGATGGGTATATTTAATCTTTTGGGATTAAAACAAATCATTGGGCTGCTTAATCACCCCTTGAAGCTCCCTTGAAGGCACGTAGTATTCTCTAAGATAACAAGCTCCTTTATGTTAACATTGTTATCATGTTTTCAATCTATCATGTTGGCACACATGAGGTTGAGTACAATGAATTTGGCACATGATACAAGATGTACATGACTCTGTGTGTGCGTGTGTGTGTGTGTGTGTGTGTGAGAGAGAGAGAGAGAGACAGACAGAGTATATACTCTATTATGCACCAAATTCATTACTCATGTATGCCAACATAATAGATTGAAAACATCGCGTGCGCACACACACACACACACACATACCCCTTGCTAAGTGTGGGTTGAATTCTTTGACAAGTGTGCCTGTAATGCTTCTCTCCTCAATGGCCCCACCCCCTTGCTTCCCTCCGCGTCTCTCTGTCTCTCTCTCTTTCTCTCTCTCTCTCTCCTTGCTTTGGTTCCTTGATCTCGTCGTCCTCCTCGTGCCTTACCCCCCGCCCCCCCTCTCTCTCTCTCTCTCAGTCTCTCTCTTTCTCTTTCCCCCTATGTGTGCATGCGTGTACGAGTTTCATAGAAAAGTGTGTGTGTATACCCTAGGTCCTCACCTCGTGTTGTCGTGAACACATGAAAGCATGCCCCTTCTCCTTCCTACCCCAAGTGTGTGCACATGTGTGATGAAGAAGCCCGTGGGTGACACAATGATCCAAGAGAGAGGGGAAAAAAAAGGCCATGCAAATGCATGGGGAAGAGACGTGCGCAATCAACGACGATGAGGAGACCAACCTGAAACGCACCTACTTGGGCAAGCAAATGCGTAGTGCTTGTGTGCAGATCAGATGGAATAGTGGAGTAGTATTGTGACGAATTCTGGGCACCGACATCCCCACCTACCTTTCCCCATTGCTCCTTCCATTACCTTCCCTCTATAACGCCTCCCTTCTCGCCCCCCTCCTCCTCCCCTCCCACCATGAAAAATAAAGCTTGGAAACCCTCCCGTGATTTCCCCTTCCCCCTTGACACCGCTTCCCCTTTTAGCCGCCTCTGCTTCTTCTCCCTCACCGTCTTCGTCTTCCTCCTCTTCTGCATCGGCACTGTCTTCTTGATCGCCTTCCTCGTTGTCCACCCCCGTGCCCCTCTCTGGGATGTCGCAGACCTTCAGATCACCAGGTTCAGTGTCGGAAACGCTTCGCTCAGGTTCTCTCCGGTTCTAAACGTCGATATGCGAGTCAATATCACCGCCCAGAATCGGATCAAGAAGCAGAAATTATGGTACGAACCCACGACTGTAGCGGTGACTGTGTTCCAGCAGCTCGGGGGGAAGGACGTCATCCCTCCGTTCCATCAGGAGCCTCAGCAAACCAGTGAACAGCAAGCATTCATTAGGGGTCGCGAGCTTGTAATCACAGAACAGGATGAAATGGTAAAGGTGCAGGATCTCGTCAATAACAACACTCAGACTGTTGATGTTCACGTAGACGTTTATATTCTTGCAAAAGTAAGGATATTGAAGTGGCTGAAACATCATTACAACATCCGGGTACAGTGCGATGCGAGCGTGAGTTTTCCTCAAGCCCGGCAAGAATCGAGTTTAGTATCAAAAACTTGCCAGGAGGAAAAACACTGGCTTTCGCGCTCTTGAGAATTGCTGTATCCGAAGCTGTCTGCTCAGTTTTGCTAAAACTGGTGACAATCTCGTACAAACATTAGAGTCCGCAACGAGCTATGTTTGTGAAAAAAATAATGCATAGAGCATAGTGGTTCAAATTTCAAGTAATTAGATGAGGATCTATCATCTTATTGACATGCTTGGTGATAAACTCTCGAATTGTCTTTTTAGAAAAATCCATTCGCTCATTCACACTAATACAATTTTACAAAATGTGGAATTCCTACTTGATTGATGCTTTCACTAGTAAGCACATGGGACACTATAGGCGCTTTGGAGCAACATCTCATTGTATGGGCTCACTTGATATTAGTGGGATGTTGACTCATTTGTCACGAGTCAATTAGTTCTTGGGGCGTGAGCAAACTACACATGCTTCAAGCCATGTTACAACTTTCTTGGCTATATTTTCTACCATAAAACATCAAAGTTATATCAAGTCTCAATATTATTAATTTTATGTGCACAATGAACAAATGAATATTTGTTCTAGTGTTAGCAATGCCTCACAAAGAGTTTGTAGTCACTTAGAGTGATTTCATTTATTTCAAAATCTCTATTTTTCTTAGTGATTATTTCAAGATTGGAGTTTTTTGGGAGGAGCCACTCTCTACTCTCAATCCTACTCCTAATAACTTACAAACCACTAAGTAATGTGTTAACTTGCTCTCTTATTAACATCATACTTTAGTTATTTAGAGGAGTGCTTTAGTAGAGACTTCAATGTTGTTTTATGTAAATTTTCACATGCTTTTAAAAAAAATTCTTTGTTAGTGAATTGCTCTAGAATGTTTTTTTCATGCTTACTAGCACATTCAGTGTAAGCACTATCACAAATGAGTCTCCTTCAATGATGCAAAGTACTTTGTGGGATTTAACATCAGCAATGTTTTTATTGAAGGTATGCTTAGCTATTAATATCAAATCTTCGTGAAAGTTTTCAAGATCATTTTTAAAGCTTCACAATATTAGTATTCTTTGTAGTACCTTTTTATATAGTTTCTTTTGAATTTTGAAGGAAAAAAATGTAAATCCTGGTGAAACTTTAAAATCTTTTGCATAAAAGTTTCAAATCTTGGCGAATGTTTCAAACATTTATTTTAACTAGGGTATACAAACTTTTGATGCCAATATAAAAGTTTAGCAACTTAATGAAACTAACTTGAAAAAATCATCCCTATTTAACATAAGCAAAATGCAATGCTGGACAAATGTCTCCCTTGCTACTCTTAATCCAATTTTTAATTAATTGCTAGATAGTTTCATCAAGCATTGACGCTCTTTTGATATGTTTCAATTTTGTTTTATTCATTTTCTTACCTTTTTTAGAAGGATTATCCTCTTAGGTGCATAAGGGAAATCCAAGTCTCAAGGAGAAGCACATTTCCAACTTCATATACCATTTGTGTTGTGTAATGAGACAACTTAGAAAGGAAACATACATGAGATATATGATTCTCCTTCTTAGTTTCTTATGATGGAATTATACCACGTGCTTTTCATTCATTTTATTTAAGAGTTACCTTAATATCCACTATCTATCCCTTGATTTCCCCTTAATTTTCTAGAATTTTAAATCAAGATCACCTTCATTATAGTGAAACCTAATAGTAATGGAATGGCATGTTTGAGACCATTTGAGGTAGACTATTTTACACTTCTTTAAAGTGAACCTAACCCACACTTTCTGACTTTTAAACTTTGCACCCTTTTGGATCTCACCTAACTCCACCATTATGGTTCTCATTAAGTAACTCATTCTAGATGAAAGTCCTTAATTTGTATGAAATTATTCAATCTCCCTCACTTAGCTTCTTGAGAGAGGAATTTTAAAAACCATTGCAATTAGCATGATATGAACAAGGGGAGATCACAAAAGTTTATATTGGATAATCTACTAGAGAGAGAATCAAGAAACATAGAAATGAGGCAATTCAATCTTACAAAATTCCACGAATAAAAAAGGCCAAATGGATTATGAATCACCATCATATGTGCAAAGAATTATAAAAAAAAGATCACTTTAGCTTTGTTTTGTCCTCCTCTCATGGTGTTGTTGATTCAAATACACATAAGGGCCTTTTAAGAAACTAGATTGATTCCAAGTAAGAATTGATTTCTATGTTTATTGAGAACATAGAGAAAGATAGAAAGAATGATCTATTAACATTTGTAGAAGACCTCATGGGTCTATGAGACAAAGTACAAACAACTAAAAAGTGACTTACTATGTTTGAATAGCTAGACGGTCAAGGGAGTGCACAAAGCCAACTCCTCTTGATTTATTATAGTGCATAACTACCTTCCGAAATACTATTATAAGGTGGCCTTTATAAAATCGGTTTAAGAAAGTCTTTGGGTTTGGATTTAAAATCTTTAATCAATGCTTGCCCATCATGATAACTACCCATTTTCCTACTTTGCATGGTTCCTTGACCTTGGTGAGTTCACTAGTTCTTTGTTTGAGCTAGATCAGGGTGAGCTCCTTAGATATCCAAATCTTTGTACCCTTTAGGTATGTGTTCATCTAAGGATATTAACTCTTTTTGCCCTCCCTATGAAGTAGACCTTGCTTGTTTGCCATTTTGACTGACATTGAATATAACATGTTCATCTCATTCAACTTGCGAGACTCCGTGCTTAAGACATACACATATATCATCTATGTCTTTCTCCTTGTCATCATGAAGTCAACCATGGTTCAGCCCCAATGCATAAGGTTGTTATATTTTTCATTCTAGATTCCTTCTCTTTTACTTTAGCTTTATTTAATTTGTTGCTAGCATCTCTTCTTTGATAACTTACTTGAGTAGTGATCATGCCAAGGTGTAGGCTTAGAACAAGAACGTTGAGGTTTTATGGTACATTGTCTCATACGCATCAATTAGAAATGTAGCTAGAGTAATCAGATGGTATTCTTTTTACTAACTGTTGCACCCTTAAGCATTAACATAATATAAAATATAGTCGTGATGAAACAATGGCTGCGAGGGGCCTTTTGAAGCTTTGACTAAGAATGTGGATTAGTGGAGATTTCGATTCATTGAAATAGTTTATAAAACACACACACACATTTGAATTGAAAGGTAATTTAAGCAAAGCATCACATAATGTGGAAGGAAAAATGCAGTATAATCGCATATCAATGATGACGAGAGGAAGGAATGCACAATGAAAATAGTCATGATGATTTGCTCCTCCAAATTATGAAAATTGAATATGTTGCTCAATTATTTTTCTAAAAATAGATACAAGTTTAAGACTTTCTTGAGAGTGAGATTATACTTACTAATGGGGAAAAAATTATCTGAGAGGACTAAGAATAAGGTTGAGCTAGGGGTCTAATGTAGGAGTGCCTGATCTTCAATTTTACTCTCAAGAAAAAAGAATGCATTCTCTTACGTCAACCTTGAGAGAAGGATTGGGACATAATAGGGTAGATAGTTGGAGTCACTCGGTTTGACTCTTCATGAATGGGATAATGGGTTTGATTTTGAGATTTGTGGATGGGGGTGATCTTGAAGATAGGTGTGATTAAGCAAGGTGTTGGGATGGGTACTCAAGATCCTACTAGTAGATACAAGAACCAAGGGTACTCAAGGTTTTGGGATAGGTACTTAATATTCTACCAATCCATAGGAAAGAAAGGTTTCAATTCAGGGAAGGATGTTTGGTGTGGTGATGCAAGAAATTGAAAGGATAGGGAAGAGAGGGTGTCATATAGTTGAGTACACATAATGGAATGATGCAAAATCTATCAACTCAGAATGCTATATTGCTTGAGTGTTTTGATGAGGAAGCTTTGCAAAGATCAAGACTAATATTAATAAAAGAAATAGTGATGGGGAGAAGATGGAAGGGAAGTAGCAAGCTAAGGGTGTCCACTTTTTGTTCACTCCCCCAATTCTTAGGAGGTGGAAAAACAAGCTTTTTGGCACACAAAAATGCAAATCTCACATACTTCCCTATGGATCTAGTCTTTGAAGTCTTCAGACACATCACAAATGCTATTGTGCACACAATGGTGTAGTCTGATCGAAAATCCGATGCACACACAAAAAATTTCTTTGTGTCACACGGCATGGTTCCAGGGCAGTCACACCTTTGTCACGAACAGAGAGTGTCATACTAAATTCTAAATTTCTCACTCATTTTAGATTAAATGTTATTGAAACTTTGTAGGTGGTCTCTTTACATTATGTAGAGCTTACCTTGACTTATTAGTAATTATTTGAATGATTTATCTAATTATTTATAATAAATAAAGTCATAAAATACATGCATTTTAGTAGCACATCACATTTTTTTAGTATTTTGAATAATTAAGCAAATCCAATTCGGTGGAAGGTTAGTAGGCACATAAGGGTGTGTGGTTCAACAATTAAATCCCAAATCCAATGGTTAGATTTAGGATGATTGAAGTTTAATTTTTACTTTTACTCCTCAGAGGATCAACAAAGAATATTAAAAATAAATCTAGTAATTCTCAAACATGACCAAACATTTCAAAAATGTCAATATTTTTAGTCCTCCGCATGATGAATAAGAGGAAAAGGGAAACATACAATATGGCCTCCAAGAGTGAAATCTCCCTTTTATGGGGGAAAAAGGACCACCCAAGCCTAATACCAAGACAAGGTAGGCTTGGTATTAGGCTTGGTGAGGTAGGCTAGGACTATCACTGACCCTAGTGGCAAGCCTTTGGAGTGTGCATGCTGCCCACGTGGAAGGCTGAGTCATCTATTTTTGCCTTGCAACCATGCCACGTTGTTAGACCGCATGGTGCCATGTCATCAATGGGATGTGACATCACTCCTTGCCATGTCACCTTAGATTGCCACACGTGCTACCACATCAGCTACATGTGCCACCTCATCATTCCACATCATAGGAACTCTTGGAGCGATGTCATCACACCTTACCACCTTGGCATACCTCGTCAACATTACCACGCCACCAATCCCTCTATCTCAATTTGCCATGTCAATCTACCACCTCGTGAATGCCAACTCATCATGCCACATCACATTTCTACGTCATGGAAGAGACTCATATATTCCATACCATATTGCCACATCATTACCATGCATGGTGCCACATCAACTACATGTATACACATCATGATGATGGCGAGCCACATCATCAACATGCATGTGATTTGAGTGCGTGAGGCATAGAATACCACGATCGAGGTTTATGACCACGATTTGGACGCACTCATAGAATACCATGATTGAGGTATATGGAAGTGGCAAAATAATCAAATTGTCATCGTTTATGACCACGATCGAGGTATTTGGAGATATTTGGAAGTGGCAAAATAATCAAAATATCATGGTTTATCACATAGGTTTTAAAAAATTGCATTAACGAAAATATTAATCAAGATAGGCACATATGTTATGTGAATATTAAACTGAAATAAAATCAAATGATGCAAATATTCAAAATTAACATTGGATTCCATGTATATATAATATGATTAAAATCAATTTATTTGAGTAGACCACAAAAATTAGTCTCAAAACAAAATCAAATGGAATTTTAGAAGCCAATTATTTTCAATCTTAGCACCTTCTCCACCAATAATAATCAAGAGCAATCTAGTGGATGAGTTCAGGCTCTCTATAAGACACCACGTTTTGGTTCATTTCACCCATTCTTAGCCATTCTTGCCTCCCCATGACTTTGTCACACCTTCAATCCTACTTTCATTGAGAATGGGTTCTCAAATCTGTAGAGCTAGTAGACGTGAAAGATGTAGGAAACCCCCCCCAAATCTCATTGATGAGGAGCGCAAGCGGAAGGCTCGTGAGTGCAAAGAGAGCCTCTAGAGCTAGAGCTCACATTGCCACCACCGATCCACCTCCACCTCTACATCCCACCTCCACCTCCACCCCCACCCCCACCCCCACCCCCACCCCCACCCCCACCCCCACCTCTATTGTCCCCCCCTCCCCTAGCCACCTACATTTTGCCCTCCACCTACCTCTTTCCCCTCCACCCTCCCCCCTCCTCCTTCGCCTCCCCTCCCCCCCTTCCCCTTGGCACCTCCCTTCCCCCCTCCACCCTACCATCTCCCATTAATCCCCTTGCCCCACCTTGCAGCAGTAGTGTTGCTTCACGACGTGACTTGCCGAAGTCCACTATTTGTCATTGTACTAGCAAGATTGGGTAGTCTTTTTTTAGTGACCTTACACCAACTTTGCAGTCTGCTCTTCTCACGCCCTTGATTGATCACCCTGACTTGGTAGAGTGTAGGACGCTTACTGGTCGTGGTGCACATAGAGATACGGTTATATGTAGCAAGGTCCTTAACAGTGTTTGACGTTCCTATGCTTCTATTAAGCATAGGAACTCTAGTGATGCCTTGGTAGCACATCGTGCTATTGTGGCTGCCATTAGTAGACCTCATATGATAGGCCATGTGTGTATTGCTTCACATCTTCTTTAGATTGCACCGCACACATTACGAGTAGGCATGATTAGGAGGCAGAGTCTAGAGGATAGTGAGACTTATGCTCTTTGGGCTTCGAGTGGTCGTGCATCTTGCAGCGATCAATTATTGGATGATTCCACTAGGTCCTTCATACAACAATTTTGGGAGGAGCATTGCAGAGCATCCCCGGTGTTTAAGAAGGCATTGCGGAAGAGGGTGTCATGCGGTGTGTACATTGAGCATGGTGCATATTTTTTTGGAGTGTACCCAGACTGAGTTGTACACTCAGTTTGTAGAGGCACACCCAAAGTTTGGGATTGGGCAGAGGTCATTTGAGCGATGCAGGCCATGGTTTATGGGATGTTCTCAAGAGCATGACATGTGCTATTGTCGCTAACATGTGGATTTTGGACTGATGTATGACGTATTCCATTCCCTTGATGGTCATAGGGGAGTGGTTCCTACTAGCCCTCGTGACTTCATTCATTCCATATTGTGTACACGAGATGGCGATGCTTTATTCCACTCCCTTGATTGTGTGGAAGGCAGGTGTACTTTGTGTGGTGACTTTGCTAGAGAGCCATGAGTTGCACTAGATACTTGTAATGTGCAGATGGTTCGTTGGCAGTAGTATGAGTACAGTACCCTGACATTAGATGGTGGTGCACAGTCGAGGAGGTTGCAGCTTGTGGGGAAGGAGACACCACGTGTTGTATTCATTGACAGTCGCTACATATGCCACTCACACACTGCGAAGTGGGAGGATCGTCAATTTTGTGCATGTTTAAGGATATTCCCTATAGGGGTGGTTGTCTCAGTGGTGGACTTTGCAGAATTATACCTTTGCACCACAGCATGAGATCCAATCGGAGTTTTATTTCTCTGAACAGGTGACATGTGATTGAGTTATTGGTTTTTTAATGACCTCATTATATTGAATTATTTCAATAGTCATATTTTTTTTCAATGCCATATTGCAAGTTGTTATATTTGTGCACATTAGCTATCATCATGCACAGCCTCATGTGGATGGCATTGATAGCACCATGAACTCACGTGTCATTGTGCGAGAGTATCACTTCTACATTAGTGATGATCGATCACATGATGCCCATTTTGTGCAGCATTGCTTCACTTTGCATGATAGTTTCTTGAGGGATCATGGTGTCATATGGCAGCGGCACTGGATCTGGTCAGACGCGTGTGGTGGTCAGTTCAAATCTGCTAGACAGTGTTATTGGTTCTACAGATGGCACCATGAGATAGGCATTTTGATCACATGGAGCTACTTCGAGACAGGGCACGGTAAGGGAGAGCATGATGGTTCAGGTGCTTGCATGAAGTGTGCTTTGCTTCGATATCAATTGCATCATAGTGTCGATCGCTTCAAGGATGCACATGATGTGGTGTGATGGTGCAGCTAAGACTTATCCACTAGTGTTATCTCCTTGTTTCAGTTGCATGATGATAGGGTGGTGAGCCAGTATTTTTGGTGCATGGACATTGGGAGTCTTGATCGGTCTAGGCCTTTTGATTGTCATTCAGTGTCTAGCACTCTTGATTTCCATTCCATCAGGAGCATAGGTGAGTCTCACCCCGTGATCTTTTCTCAACAGTTTGCATGTTTTTTGCTCCGCATGCATTAATGATGATTGGGGAGGGTGCTCCATGATACCATGGGCCGATCCATGGGCACGGCGAGTGCTTTCTCCCTTCTAGCCTTGGAAGGAGGTACATGATAATCAGGATGCAGGATTCAGTTCCTCTAGAGATTATGACTGGCTTACAGATATGTTGCATATTGGTGATATCTTTGTGATCATTGCTTCAGAGGGCAATGAGGAGGGTGTGGATTATTACTTGTTGCGATGCTCTATGGCAAAGAGTGTGCTGAATGAGGATATAGTGGATGGGCATGGGATGCACTTCGATGCTCATAGCATGATCATAGGTGGCCACTATTTTCAGCAAATACAGAGGCGTGGTCATTATGTTGAGTTCCAGGAGTACATGGTGGATCAGGAGGCATACATGTATTCTCATCTTGTTGCTACAATCAAGATTACTTTGAGTCATGTTCGCACTCGCAAGGCAACATCCACTCCACGATGGTGCCTTGCTGTGAAGGATCACAGGAGCATACTTGCAACTATTGGCATGAGAGCCGATCTTGAGGAGTAGCACATTACATATCATAGTTTTGGGATCATCAGTTGATCAGATAGATTTTTATTGGGTATCACTAGTTGATTACATATTTTTGTATTCGATATGTATAGGCTCACTGTGTGACCGTACCATTGTAATTTTCATGGACTCATATTTTGTATTTCACTATGATGGTTTTATACATGTTCATACACATCATTGTATTAGATTCTATTTTATACATGATGTCCGTTGTCTTCTCAATGGGATTTGTTGTTTCTGTAAAAGAAAAAACTATTTATTAGTAGCTATGTTGTACTTGTGTTTTGTGCTTTAGGACATTTTAAAAATGTGACTAAGAAAATTCATGCATGTACTAGCCAAATATGCATGTGGACTTATCTGTTAGGGATGAAACTCTGCATGGCTCTTAGGCTACCCTAGACCTACATCCATGCAAGATTTGGTCTCCAAATGATTTGGTATGTGCCACGTGGAAGGTATAATGCGTACATTTTTGTAAGCACTCCCTACTAGTGACTACGTATAGAAAATGGCACATGTACTAACCAAATACGCATGTGGACTTATCTATTGGGGATGAAACTTCGCATGGATCTTAGGCTACCCTAGACCTACATCCATGCAAGATTTGATCTCCAACTAATTTGGTATGTGCCACGTGGAAGGTATAATGTGTACATTTTTGCAAGCACTCCCTACTGGTGACTACGTATGGAAAATGGCGCATGTATTAACCAAATATGCATATGGACTTATCTGTTGGGGATGAAACTTTGCACCACTCTTAGGCTAGCTTAGACCTACATCCACGCAAGATTTGGTCTCCAACTGATTTGGTATGTGCCACGTGGAAGGTATAATGCCTACATTTTTAGAATCCCTACTAGTGACTACATATAAAAAATGGCACATGTACTAACCAAATACGCATGTGGACTTATCTGTTGGGGACAAAAATTTGCACTTAGCCTACCCTAGACCTACATCCATGCAAGATTTGGTCTCCAACTGATTTGGTATGTGCCACATGGAAGGTATAATGCGTACATTTTTGCAAGCACTCCCTACTAGTGACTACATATGGAAAATGGCACATGTACTGACCAAATACGCATGTGAACTTATTTGTTGGGGATAAAACTTTGCACCGCTCTTAGCTACCTTAGACCTACATCCATGCAAGATTTGGTCTCCAACTGATTTAGTATATGACATGTGGAAGGTATAATGCGTACATTTTTACAATCCCTACTAGTGACTATGCATAAAAAATGATGCACGTACTAACCAAATACGCATGTGGACTTATCTGTTGGGGATGAAACTTTGCACGGCTATTAGGCTACCCTAGACCTACATCAATACAAGATTTGATCTGCAGCTGATTTGGTATATGTCATGTGGAAGGTATAATGCATACATTTTTGCAAGCACTCCCTACTAGTAACTACATATGGAAAATGGTGCACGTACTAACCAAATATGCATGTGGACTTATTTGTTGGGGATGAAACTTTGCACGGCTATTAGGCTACCCTAGACCTACATCCACACAAGATTTGGTCTCCAATTGATTTGGTATGTGCCATGTGGAAGGTATAATGTGTACATTTTTACAATCCCTACTAGTGACTACGTATGAAAAATGGTGCACGTACTAACCAAATATGCATGTGGACTTATCTGTTGGGGATGAAACTTTGCACCACTCTTAGGCTACCCTAGACCTAAATCCATGCAAGATTTAGTCTCCAAATGATTTGGTATATGCCACGTGGAAGGTATAATGCGTACATTTTTACATCCCTACTAGTGACTACGTATGAAAAATGGTGCACGTAATAACCAAATACACATGTGGACTTATTTGTTGGGGATGAAACTTTGCACAGCTCTTAGGCTACCCTAGACCTACATCCACGCAAGATTTGGTCTCCAACTGATTTGGTATGTGCCACGTGGAAGGTATAATGCATACATTTTTACAATCCCTATGAGTGACTATGTATGGAAAATGGCACATGTACTAACCAAATACGCATGTGGACTTATCTGTTGGGATGAAACTTTGCACAGCTCTTAGGCTACCTAGACCTACATCCATGCAAGATTTGTTCTACAACTGATTTGGTCTACAACTGATTTGGTATATGCCACATGGAAGGTATAATGCGTACATTTTTAGAATCTCTACTAGTGACTACGTATGAAAAATGGTGCGCGTACTAACCAAATCCACATGTGGACTTATCTATTGGGGATGAAACTTTGCATAGCTCTTAGTCTACCCTAGACCTACATCCATGCAAGATTTGGTCTCCAAATGATTTGGTATGTGCCACGTGGAAGGTATAATGCATACATTTTTGCATGCACTCACTACTAGTGATGACCGTATTAAAAATGGTGCACGTACTAACCAATTACGCATGTGGACTTATTTGTTGGGGATGAAACTTTGCATGGCTCTTAGGCTACCCTAGACATACATCCATGCAAGATTTGGTTCCAGTCAATTTCGTATGTGCCGTGTGGAAGGTATAATGCATACATTTTTGCATGCACTCCCTACTAGTGACTACATATGAAAAATGGCAAACATACTGACCAAATACGCTGGTGGACTTATCTGTTGTGCATGAAACTTTGCACAGCTCTTAGGCTACCCTAGACATACATCCATGCAAGATTTGGTCTCCAACTGATTTGGTATGTATCAGGTAGAAGGTATAATGCGTACATTTTTGTATGCACCCACTACTAGTGACTACCTATGAAAAATTATATATGTATTATATGATTTTGGAACAATCGTACATAATCATGTATTAATGTTTGACACATGTTACTACCAATGAGCATCATTCCATGCTAAACATTGACATTTTTTTCTTAATCTACAATTTACAAAAATTAGTGACAATATTAGTGTAATAATTGCAAGCATTAATATATACGAAATTCAATATGATATTCAAAATGATAAAGTTCATAGCACGAGAGAGAGAGAGAGAGAGAGAGAGAGAGAGAGAGAGAGAGAGAGAGAGAGAGAGAGAGACCTTATACTTGAACACCTTTTCAATGCTTAATGTTTACAATTACTTCACTCGGCATTATTTTTAAAATACCTTATATATTAGATGTGTGAATTGAGATATCTGAAATTCAAAATGATGCTCCTAATTTTAAATGTTTATGTTAGATTTGAACAAACTATAAGCTGAGATAAACAAAGTAAGAAGAACATCATGAAAGTACCAAAATGCTCATACATAATAAAAGTAAGAACAACATCATGAAAGTACCAAAATGAATGTGTACATCATCATCATCATCATCGTGCAGAAGTGCATCCCTAAACAAGATATGTGTGTTCAAAGCCTAAACAATCATCCTGAATCAAAATCTAATAACTCCACATATGATCCTCTAGTCATCCTCTGATGTGGCTCCTGTATGACCTGCTGCCCAATCGTCTGCCCTCAGGCAAAGCCAAATCAGATGGGCCAGCCTCATCTCCTGGATCAGATGGGCTAGCCTCATCCTGATGAAGAGGAGGGCATGCTATATGAGCCACCACTGCCATCTCTGACTCCCTCGCCTCCTCTATGTATGCATGCATCAGCTCCTAAAATCGTGCATCTGCGAATACTTGTGCCTCAAATCTAGGGTGAGTAATTGTCTCTACATGTAGAAGACGCTGGTCTCGGCCTCGCCCAAGCTGCTGCTCCACCCACTGCTGCAATGATATATGAAGCTCTACCTCTCGCTCAATACGACATGCCTCCTCTACTCGTGCCTCATCACCTAGCATGAAATCACCATATGAGAAGTGTCCGGAACACATGCTGCAACCATTGAAGTATCAACACCCTCCTACTACAGCAAAGCTCTCTGTGCCTCCTCCCTGTAGTGCTCTGTCAAGACCACGTGGGCAAATGGATCAATGGCCTAACGATGACCAAGATACAGATCATCCATGCCTAGTCCTCTATATGTGGCCACATCAATGTCAGCAAAGCATACAGGGCACACTGATCATGCCATCATGAGGCGGGTCATGCAATGGAGATGTGTGATGTGGCCGCACCCTAGTCCAAACCAACCTATGGTATAAAAATTCCTCATGGCAAAGGACGCAAGTGGTGATAGGAAGCTTGGCTACGACTAGTGCACGTCTATGGGTGTCCTAGTCAGCACATCTATAGGAGGAGCGGGGTACAGGGCCACACTGGGGTGGATCCTATGGTGAGATGGATCATGACTAATATGTCTCAACTGCAAAATATAGTGCTCCGCTCGATGGTAGGCTATGCATGTCTGAATCCTCTACTCCTCCAAATTTGCCTCCAACTATCATACACAAGACTCCATATTCTATCGCAATAGATGTGCCTGCCAAGCAAACATGTCGTGTACATGGTGAGAATGAACCAAAAAACTTCAGTTCAAGACATGCAACAAAAAAATAAACTAAAATAATCAAAATAACTAACCTCAACCCTAGACTCAACCAACAATGCCTCCAACTCTACAATCTGTGCATCTCAAGTATCCAACTCATGCTGAGGCAGTGTAGATCTGGGAGGTGGTGTAGATGTGGGAGGCTCCATAGATGTGGAAGGTGGGGAGGTGGAATCAAAAGTGATCTCGATAGGGTAGAGACCATGTCGTGCAATGATGAGGCCATTGAATGAAGATCCCCCCTAATCCGTCCTCCAACAGTTCGCAATGTGAGTGCAGGGATAGTGTGCAGCTCTGGTGCCTCGCGTCAATGCTGAACACCTACAATTTGATGCTCCTAATACCCCATCCTACCATGTCTCACTTCTGATCCTAGATGGGTACTAAGGTAGTCTACTCGATGACCAAGCACAAACTCGGCGTATAGCTATAGGGCAAATGACCTAGCTATCTGACGGTTGTGAGGCAATCGACCACCATTCACAGTGCCCTGACGGTTGTGAGGCAATCGACCACCATCATAGTTGCATCGCCTCAGTGTGACCATCCCAAAACATATCCTCTAAGGCCTGCTTGTGAGGTGACTCATGCTCAAACAACTCTTGAATGGCTCTCCAATCCAAGCCATGACCACCGATCTCTACCTTAGGCTGTTGCACCTGAAAGGTATCCAAAACGTCCTCAACTGTGTCTAATCCACCTAGAGCATCAATGACTGAATCGAGACTCGGAACCAAGTAAGGGGGTGCCCCAGCATCTTGCAGTGCCCTCATCTCACCTCTCAAAATCGCTATATCTGCATATGAACAATGGTGCCAAAACCTACGCATTGGCTAGCGCATGCACAAAAAAACACATGGAAATTAATATTCTATTTGGCTAATGAAAATTAATATTCTATTCAATGGGACTTAATAATCTATTTGGGTAATGAAAACTTTTAGCTAGCCAATTTTGATTGAATTTTTGCAAAAGCTCATGACAAGGTTTCATGGAATCACATAAGTCTTTGTATTTGTCTATGTAACTATATCCATACATAGATCTACAACCTTCCCTAGTTCCCTATTTCTATAATTTCACATGCCACATAAAGGGATTGCTGGCCACATGATCTACCCTCTCCTTGCATCAACCTCTCGCACCATATGATTTGAAAATGATGTGTAGGCGAATGTGTTGTCCAAATCATCCTATTTGTTTGATTGATTACACTTAGTCATGTACTCCTTGATGAGGTAGGATGTTATTGGGATCATCCTATGCACCTAACAAGAGATGGGCCAAATGTGTGGCTATGCCTACAACAGTGCTATGTTGCAAATGCAACACATGCTTTCCCTACATGCTCTAAGTTGCTCCACTCTTCAATGGAAGATGCACACACAATAGTTATGTAACAATGTTATTGGAGAAGGGATTTAAATATACATCCTTGGTCTTATTTCATTTTCAAAGAAATTTCAAACTTTGTGTTAAAGATAATATAAAAACCACTTTAATCTCTTTTTTAAAATAAACAAAATAGATGATTTAAAAAAACAAAATATATACGTTTTGACATTTAAATAAAAACTTCACTAACTTGAAAAATAATATAAAAGCTACTTTAAACTCTTATTTTCTTTTTTTTATCGATGATTCCTAAAAACAAAATTTAAACGTTTTTATATTTAATTCAAAACTTCACTAATTTAAAAAATAACATAAAAACTACTCTAATCTCTCTTTTTTTTAATAGAGGATTTTACAAAACAAAATATATACGTTTTGACTTTTAAATAAAAACTTCACTAACTTAAATAATATAAAAGCTACTTTAAACTCTTATTTTCTTTTTTTTTTAGAGATGATTTTTAAAAATAAAATCTAAACATTTTTTATTTAAATAAAAAATTCACTAATTTAAAAAATAACATAAAAACTACTTTAATCTCTTTTTTTTTTAAAGATAATTTAAAAAAATAAAATATATACATTTTTACATTTTAAATAAAAACTTTACTAATTTGAAAAATAATATAAAAACTATTTTTAACTCTTGTTTTCTTTTTTTTTTAAGTTTATTTTTAAAAACAAAATTGAACAATTTTTATATTTAAATAAAAAATTCATTAATTGAAAAAATAACGTAAAAACTACTTTAATCTCTTTTTTGTTTAAAAGATGATTTTAAAATACAAAATATACATGTTTTGACATTTAATTTAAAATTTCACTAACTGTATAAATAAGATAAAAACTACTTTAAACTCTTGTTTTCTTTTTTTTTATAGATGATTTCTAAAAACAAAATTTAAATGCTTTTATATTTAATTAAGAACTTCACTAATTTAAAAAATAACATAAAACTACTTTAATCTCTCTTTTTTTTAATAGATGATTTTAAAAAACAAAATATATACGTTTTGACATTTAAATAACTAAAGTAATTAAAAAATAATTAAAAAAACTTTAAAATGCATTTTAAATTTTTGAAATATTTTATAATTAAATTAGATATTCCTATAAACTAAAATTTCACAAAAAAAAAACGCTACATTTAAAAAACCTTACATGGAATCTCCTGCTCCGTCGTTCTCTGTCGATCCTTCTCTGTCGCTCCAGCAATTTTGTCAATTTTGATGAGGAGGAGCTCGATCGAGGTTTGAAGAGTGAGGGGGTCCCTCTCTTTATATATGATAATTTAGGGTTTCAATACCACGATTGAGGTAGTGGTATATCACATGCGACATACCTCGATCGTGGTATTTCACATGCCACATACACATCAGTCCAGCATACCTCGATCGAGGTATCCACATGCCACGATACCTCAATCAAGGCATGTCAGCTGCTAGCATGGTACATGTCGGATGCCACATACCTTGATCATGGTATTTGACATGCAAACATGTCATCGATCGAGCATACCACGATTGAGGTGTGTGGACTTGCCACAATACCTCGATCGAGGTATGTCAGCTACCATGTTGGATGCCACATACCTCGATCGTGGTATTTGACATGAGCCATGTCATCTATCCATGATACCTTGATTGAGGTATGTAGACTTGCCACGATACCTCGATTAAGGTATAGGTGTCTTGCCACTATACCTCGATCGAGGTATAGGCTTGGATTGTTGGATTAAAATGGAAGACCTCAATCGAGGTATTTGCTTGGTTCGGTTGTCCTCGTGTGCCAATTTCATTGGAGATGATACCTCGATCGAGCTATTTGACACTGAAGCAAAACCTCTGTATTTTCACTCGAGGGATGTCACACTCCCCTGCAAGTGGTTCGGAAGGACACCCTTAGCTTGCTACCTCCTAGAAATAGAGGGATAAGAATGAGCTCAATTGGTGGTGGATATTCATTCTACATAGTCAAAGACAAGTTTCTTTGCATAGCATATGGTATAGTGTATTTGTTCTTTTCAAGCAATCTACAATCTCTTTAGTAGTGATTGTTTTAGAGGCAAAAGAATTGTGTATACCGAGATCTTATAATTTTTTCTATAAGGGCTTTCCTTGGTGAGATATGCATTGGAATAATCGAGAAAGAAGTTGGTGGGAAGGTCTTTGAGCTTTCAAGATGCTCAAGCTTTCGCCATGTCATGGTTTCTAGTTTTTAGCAGACAAGTTCTTCTTAGGGCATGGTGGTATTTAGTCATCTAGATTTTTGAGTGACTTGTAAGGATTTATTGATGTATATCGGTTAAGATTTTTCTCATTCCAACCTTGGCTTTGTCACTCAAGATTCCAATGTTCATGGGGATACAATGGGTTTGATCTCATGGGACAATCTATCATCTTGATATTTATCTCTGATCTAGTCTAGATGGAGTCAAATCATCTTCATATACCTTTTCTCGGAGGTTTAGTATGGAGTCAAGAGGTCAACTTTGGCACATGGACCTAAGTCATATAAATGTTTTGATGAGGTCTAGAAGAACTCAAGTCATATTCATATACTTTTTCTAGGAGGCTTAGTTTGGAGTCAAGAGGTAAGCTTTGGGCCATAGCCTTTGGGTTATGGCTAGAGTCATATAATATTCACTTGACTTGAAATTCCCCTCCGAGGACTCTAGGGAGGAAAGAAGAGAAAACTAGAGGTGACAAAGAGTTATGCAATGGGAGGGTAGGATTATAAGGATGGAAAATAAAGGGCAAGGATTTCATGAGTAGCCAAAGAAAGTAAAATAAGTATATAATGGGAAGAAGGATGAGAAACTTCTTGATAAACAAAAGGATCCATCTACCTCAATACAGAAGGGAATAATAAGCCATTTATTGTAGAGCAAAATGGCATGGTGGAATCTAACCTTTGTGGACATTAGCAAATTGGAGGAGGGAAAAGAATAGCACAAAATTCTTCATAATCAACACCTTGGAAACTTGTTTAGTGAACTAGGTTCTATTGATGCTAAGATCATCTAGAGGCCAAACCATAAGAAAATTGATTATGAGGATTGCCAATGGGTAAAGATGAAAAACTTGCATAAAATGTCCTAGGACGCATTATGAAAAAAACCCATATAGCGTGTGCATGCACTCAAGGGGTATTTATATAACCCTTTTACCCCTTATGCACGTATACTTTTTGTAACTCCATAAGAAAATAAAATCCCTTCTATTTAATGCACGTGTAATCTTTAATATTATTAGGCAAACCCTAGGTAGAATGGGTAAAATCTACATTCAAGGGATAATATTTGAACCCCTACTTACTTATAGTTCTTACATTTCTTTTTTTTTTAAATTGGTGAATTAAAACCTGTGGTTTAAAGACCAAAGCATATATTACCTATGCATATTTTTGTGAAATAATCCTTCATGTTTTACCAGTGTCCTATGGTCCCTTTTTTTGCTCCTCAGGATTTAAAATATACGTCATTTTAATAAAAAATAAAAACAAATATAGGTCATTTTTTTTTATATTGATAGATTTTGAATTCAACTATTAGATAAATCTATCTATGATAAGCTTATGAATTAATCTATCATCTAGATTTGTAACATGTTGATTACAAAAGACACATATTTCATTCATTTTGGATTTTTTATTTGCTTTTGGCTATAGGGAAAAAATATTTTAAAATAAAAATCTAATTTTGAGACACTATGATTTTGCAGCAATAAGGCAAAAACTAGGTACAAAAGGAAACACATTTGTACTTAATGAAAAAAGGTAACTATGTGCAAAGAATGATAGTTTTTATGTCTTTCATTAGGATCACAAAAAATACAAGTTATTTGGAATAGCAAGACCATGCCTATTTAATAATACTTGACGTATAGGCTCGCATACATCTTGTAGTGTTTCAAAGCTTCATGGAGTCATCTTGCTCTTACATTTTACACATAATCTGTGTGGCCCTAGGCGAAATGGGATCTCAAAAGGGCCTCCAATTAGTGTTTCCTAATTTTAAGGGATCAGAGAGGGATTTGGGGTATACCAATCAGGGTGCTCCTTTGTGTGGGGCGATGGTATGCTGAAGTGGCATGTGGCATTTGACAAAGTGAGGGATCAAGGAGGATCAAAGCACCACAAGAGAGACCTAGGGTAGTAAACACTCAATCTATTGCAATGTGTGTAATCAACAATACATGATAGGCTTCTTATATAGAGAGAGCCTTTAGAATAGTCAAACCATGTGGGATCCTCTCATCCACATCTCTCCTTGTGGATATCCTCAATCCACATCTCCACATCATGTAGTCCACATCCTAGGGTGGCTACTTTGATTCTTTCCTATACCATACCTTAGCCTGTAATTAGCACCACAACTCTCAACACCTCCCCTTAGTTCCATGATCCTTTGGCTATTGCAAGGTGGTCAGATGTGAGTTACAAGATCAAATCCTTCCCTGGGTGCTTACATGGCTACTCTCAAGTGGTCAGGTTTGATTTATTGACATATGGGCTGAAGGTGGCAAGGATGTTGCTTCTCAATACATGTTGTTCTTGTCATTCTGCTCATGGCTTGATGATGACTCCATGTAGTTGACCTACTGGTTCTTCAATCTACAACCTTCTTCCTTATGTCCCAACTTCTTGCAATGGTGACACTTTGGTTTATTCTTCAGTTTGCAGTCACTTTGATAGTGACCCATTCTTCTGCAATGGTAGCACTTCGTTGATGTTTTACTGAACAATGCTTGTTCTTCATTATAGTTGTTGCGTGTTGATGTAGATCTCGATGCCTTCAACTTTCTTTCTTTTCAAGAAGAGAGGATACACATTCCTCAAACTTTGGATCTAGCAAATTCTTCAAAGTGGTTCAGTGAGCTATACTCTATAGGCATGCTTTTAAGGAGAATTGCAAGTGCATCTTTTTCCCCTACTTTTGCATTTATGCCTTCTATTTGGGTCATAGTGCTTTTGATTTTGTTAACAAATTATGCCATAAATTCATTGAAGCCCATGTGCATACCATAGAATTTAATCTTAAGATGGATTTCTTGGTTTTTGGCTTTTGCACCAAACACCGTGTTCAACTCATCCCATGCATCCTTGGCATGATCCTTGGACTCTATATGATGAATTATGTTTGGACCCAAGTGCAAACCAATGAGTGACAGTGATGCTTCATCTTTTTCCTTCCAAACATCAAAAAACTCTCAAAGGCTCATGAAATGAATCACTCATAAAATTGAATCTCTTCCTCGCAAAAGAAGAAAGAAATTAAAACTAAAAAGAAAATAGTACATTGCCTTTCCTTACATCATCATATTGTCACACGATGTACTTGAACACAAAGATATCATGATAGTTCTCATCTACACTATCTCCACATAATATTCAGTTGTTCTTAATTTTTCTTCAACCACATACTACGTCATGTGCTTTGTGGTTTTCTTAGGCTTTTCTTTTTTGAGTCACTATGATTGTTTCTGCTGGTTGCATTGATACTTTTGGACTCTTTCTTTTTTTGTATAAATAGTTATCTTCATCCTATTTCTTGTCTCATACCATAATTCTTTAAAGGTCATGTCTCTCCCTTGATCATCCCTACTTACATCCACTACTTTTGCAACCTCATATTCTCACATTCATCATCTGCTGATGGATAACATGTAGCAAAACCATTGACTTAAAGTGTATCTACTACTAGCATAAACACTCTATAAGGACAATAGCAAAAGAAGAGAAATAAGAGCATGCCACACCACCATACAGGCACTCCATGCTAATCGTGGCCACCATGTACTAATCTATGTAGTCTAGCCATACATAGTTACTACCAGCTAGATATAGCCAACCACCTATATACCCCGCATGTGTGGTACCATTTGACCTCAATCATGTACAAACACTACCATGGTGACTCCCACATACACCCGACTAATGGACACACCTTCACTAACCAAGGCTTTACCTCTGGAGACCCCATTTCCATTATCAATCTTGCTCTCACCACATTCCTATAATCACTATTGTTGTAACATCTCTAGATTTTCTATACATGGTCCACAAATTGCATGTGGAAGTAGCAATTTGAATTCCATTCCAAAGTCCAAAGTTGGGCATAAGTCATAAGCAACATCTAGCCAAAATACAAGTGCATTCTTTATCATAATTACCTTTTTATATTTCTTCAAGACATTCTATGTGAAGATAGTGGGAGAGAGGGAAGGAGTCTCACTTGCGGCTTTCTCACATACATAATGGGGGAATACACACAAAGGTGGAGGCTAAAAACAATTTTCCTCTTCTTAGTTGTGAAAGCCAAAAGAACTCTAGTACAAAGAAATAGAAGAACCCTATATGTGGGTCTCAAACCAAACTCAGCTAACTATGGTGGCATACTAACTGAGCCACGAACTAGAGTACATAAGGATAGCTGTCATCTAGCTATTATTCATGGGCTATGTACCAACCGCATCTGTAGCTAACAAGTCGGTGACATAAATGCACAACAGTCACGCTGGCATATCACGAGTGGAGCTCGATATCTAAACACTCCCCCTCGAGCTCAATCCCAATTCCTGCACACCAAGCAGGTCTCTGAACTTGTGCAGCTTCTCTACACCCAATGCCTTCGTGAATATGTCAGCTACCTGATCCTCTGTGCTGACATAAACTAGATAAATAAGACCTAGTAAAACCTTCTCCCGCACATAGTGATAATGCACCTCAATGTGCTTTGTTCTAGCATGATAGACTGGGTTATTTGCCAAGTGTATACTGCTCATGTTGTCACAATAAATGACAACTGGCCCATCTATAGACTGATGCATATCATAAAGTAGCTTATGCAACCAAGCTACCTCACATGTCGCCATTGCTGCACCCCTATACTCAGCCTCTGTGCTCGACAAGGCAACTGTAGGCTGTTTCTTGCTGCTCCAAGTGTCTGTAGCACTCCCAAAAGAGAACACATATCCACTAGTAGATCGTCTATTAGAAGTACTACCAGCCCAATCAGCATTAGTGTATCCATGCAACTGTATCTGAACCCTAGCCTCATAAAATAGTCCGTACTGCAATGTGGACTTCACCTACCTGAGTATGCGTCTAGCCGCATCCAAATGCAGTTTCCTTGGAGCCTGCATAAACTAACTTGCCAATCCAACAGCATAGCTCAAATCTGACCTGATAATAGTTATATAAATCAAACTTCCTACTATGCGTTTGTACATAGTAGGGTCTTCCAGAAGCTCACCTGCATCTGTGCTCAGCTTCACATTCTGCTCAAAAGGAACTGAAATAGGCTTATAGCCTGTCATCCCATATTTGGACAGCATGTCCAATCCATACTGCCTCTGCAAGAGCCGTATCCCATTGGGTAATCTAATCACCTCAATGCCCAAGAAATAATGTAGCTCTCCCAAATCCTTCATCTCAAACTTCTACTTCAATAGCATTTTCACATGAAGGATATCTTCATCACTATCACTTGTGATGATCAAATCATCAACATAAATGACAAGCAGCATAATACCTTTCTCTATTTTTCTCACATAAAGTGAGAAATCTGCCTTGGAAATCTGAAAGCCAATAGTGACAAGATACTATCCTATCTTGTCAGACCATGCTCTAGGTGCTTGCTTTAAGCCATACAAGGCTTTCTTCAACCTACAAACAAAGTCAGGTGAACAGCATGAACATAACCTGGTGGCTACTCCATAAAGACCTCTTCTTGCAAATCACCATGCAAGAAGGCATTCTTTACATCCATCTGATGTAAAGACCATCCCTTTGATGCAGCCATAGCAATGACTGCTCTTAGGGTTGCCATCCTTGCCACCGGACTGAATGTTTTTTCATAATTAATGCCATATCTCTGTGCATACCCCTTGACAACTAATCTTGCCTTGTATCTGTTCACAGAACCATCTGCATTGTGCTTCATGTTATAAACCCACTTAGAGCCAATTGCATTCTTGTCTTTAGGCAAAGGCACCAATTCCCATGTAGCATTTGCTTCCAAGGCATCCATTTCTTCATCCATGGCTTTCTCCCATTTTTCTTTTCCCATGGCTTGCTCAAAAGAAGTGGGTTTTGGTTCCTATATCACTTTGACCATATAGGCATAGTGAATGGCTATAAATCCATCATATTTCAGCCTATCCACAGGATACCTAGCTCTGGTAGACCTGCGCAAAATAGGCTCACTTCCAGGTGCTTTCAAAACATCCCTGATCTTCCTTTTACTCCAGGCGTAACAATAGAAGGAATACCCAACTCATCATCAATGCTCTGTTATGAGCCATTGGATTCACCATCCACATAAGAGTGACCTGCATTCACATCAAACATAGGCTGATCTACCTTCTCTTTTCCTTTTCATGATACCTGCATACCACTATCTGCATTGCTTTGAGGAGATTCTCCTAATCTCAATCTGCTTATCCATGGCGAAGTATGTGAACCACTGCTAGAGGACACTACAGGTCCATTAATATTTTGGGATTACTATTGTGAATTCTATGCAGCATTACCATTTTGTGCATCTACATCAATCATCACATTTACTGGTTTATACTAGCTGCTCATCTCATCGAAAACAACATCTGTACTCACTGTAAACTTATGAGTAGAAGGGTTATAGCATCTATACCCTTTTTACTGTAGAGAATAACCAATAAAGATGCACTTCTCAGCTTTTGGATCCAACTTGGACCTCAACTCATTTGGCACATGAACATAGGCAATGCAACCAAAAATTTTCAAATGAGAAATATCTGGTTTCCTACCAGTATACATTTCCTCTAGCATCATGCCATGTATTGCTGCAGTGGGAGTCTTGTTCATTATGTAAATTGCTGTAGCAACTGCTTCAACCCGATAATAATCTGATAGGTCTTTTTCATTTAGCATAGCCCGAGATACCTCTCCAATATGCATGTTTTTCCTTCTGCAAGTCCATTTCGCTATGGGGTATGACTACATGAATATGGCTACTTTATGCCATGCTCCTGTAGGAACCTTGCAAACTCATTTGAGAGGTAATCTCCCCCTCCATCTGACCTTAGGCATTTTATTTGCAGGCGTGTTTCTTTTTCAACCATAGCTTTAAAAGCTTTGAAGTGCCCAAACACTTCACTTTTCTTTTTCATAAAATACACCCAAACTTTTCTACTATAGTCATCAATAAAAGTGACAAAATAATGATAGCCTCCAATAGATGTAGCTTTAGTAGTCCATACATCAAAGTGGATTAATTCCAATGGCTTCTTACTCTCTTGAACATGCCTAGGAAATGGTTTCCTGCCTGTTTTCCAAATTGATAGGTTTCACATACCTTATGCATCTCTGCAACCTTGAATTTAGGCAATCCTGCAACAATATTTTGGGCCTGCATTGATTTAAGTCACTGTACATTAACATGACCCATGTGTTTATGCCAGATATCAATATCTGCAACTACACCGGTCCCATGTGCAAACATTACTACACTCAATTCAGGCATGTCCACATCCAACGTAAACATCTTGCCCTTATTTTTTCCTTTTGCTATCAAGCAACCATTATTTTTCATATCCTCAACAAAGCATCCATGAGGATTAAATCTGACCTGCAAGCCCTGCTCAACCATTTGACCAATAGAAACCAAGTTCTTGGTGATGTTCGGGACATGAAATACATCAGACAAGTATTTCTTTTTCCCATCCTGCATAGACAAAGGAATTTTACCAATCTGCATAATAGGATGTGCAGTATCATCACCAGTCTCCAAAAATCTTAGTCTTTCCATTTTCCTTGCATCCTGCATCCATTCTACATGACCTATCATGTGGTTTGATGTACCTGAGTCAACATACCACACATCACTGCTTTCTTCTACACTTGTCATAGAATTGGTCATGTGCTGCACCATAAATAGATGCTCATTTCTGTCATCACCCTGTCTACTAGAAGATGCTTCCATTCATGATGTCATTCTGCTTTTTGTAGCAGTCTTTTGCCATATGACCCATTTTACCACAATAGTAGCATTCAACATTGTTGTTTGCATTTTGGCCTCTCTGCCATCTACCACGACTTCTTTGGCTCCCCCTGCCTCTAGAGTTACCACATCCTCCTCCATAGGACTGGTTTTCTTGAGTTTGCTACATATTCTGATTTCTACCACGGTTCGGCCTCCTCTACCTCTGCCTCTACCTCTTCCAGCATTTGAGTAGAAGATAGTTTCTTTTGAAGTTCCTCCTGAAGAAGATGCACCACCATTTCTCTGCTTTTGAGAAATTAGAAGAGCAAACAACTCCTCAAAATCAGGAAATTTTTCACGGACGGCAATGGATGTCTGAAACTGTGCATAATCCTTTCCTAGAGCATTCAAGGTCACAGAAACTAGATCATCATCTTCCACTGGCGACCCAATGGAAGCAAGTGCATCTTTTTTTGAGTGTTTGCGAAGAACTTCTGCCTTTAAAACAGGCCCCGAAATGGCCCCGCAGTATATATTGCCCTCTCGCCACATCGCAAAGGGCATCTCAATCTGAGACAGTGCACTTTTGCACTTCCGGCTGTGCTACCTGTAGAGATTTGCTCCCAAACTTGAAAAAGGAAAGCAACACTGATCCTCTTACCAGGACACTGTGAACTTGGTTTGCTTTCTTGAGCTCCTTACCACGAACCACGCTCTGATACCATGTGAAGATAGTAGGAGAGAGGGAAGGAGTATCACTTGCGGCTTTCTCACATACATAATAGGGGAATACACACAAAGGTGGAGGCTGAAAATAGTTTTCCTCTTCTTAGTTGTGAAAGCCAAAAGAACTCTAGTACAAAGAAATAGAAGAACCCTATATCTCAAACCAAACTCAGCTAACTAAGGTGGCACACTAACTGACCACGAACTAGAGTATATAAGGATAGCTGTCATCCAGCTATTATTCATGGGCGGTGTACCAACTGCATCTGTAGCTAACAAGTCGGTGACATAAATGCACAATGGTCACCTTGGCATATCACGAGTGGTGGAGCTCGATATCTCAACATTCTATACATTTTTGCATATTTTGAATCATAAATGCATTGTGTATGAGTGTCCCACCACCACTTCCTCTTTGTATGTAATAAAAAATTGCAAACCGTCTACTTCACTTTGCAATTCATTAGTGGATTCTTGTATTGGAGCCTATTTTGGATGCATTTCCTTGCCTAGAATTGAAGTTCAAAGATAGTAAGGATCTTTAGGTCTCTATTTTGTTGTAAAAGCATCCCCACCCTTTTGTAGAAAGGGTCAAATAAAGCTCCTCCAAGCATACATATTTTCAAACTTAAAGCATTCTATACTTTTATGGCCACCAATTTTCCTCCCACATCTCCTTATCAAATCATCTATTGTCTCTATGTCCTTGCATTTTTTCTCTTGTGAGACTGTGCTAGAAACCTAATCAACATTTTCATGTGTATGTCCAATACACAAAAAATTGGTTCAATATCATTGAAGAATTGATGAGAAATTAGCTTCAAGAAAAATGAGAACATGAACATATTCTTATTCCTCACCAATATTTCTTCTTGTATCCTCAAATTCATGGTAGTGCCCTTTTGCTACATGTACACTATGAATTGTATGCATAATCGGTTTTTATAACTTGACTGCTCTCATGATGATGCAAGGAATCAATCCATATGATGACAAAATCCTTAAAGCCATGCACTAAATTTTCACATAAACGTGTCTTCAAATAGTGTTTCCTTGTGGGTTGGGAGGAGTGGCAAAAAAGTGGAGCAATGTTGTATTTTGATCCATACCATCTACAATAAGGCACAATGTGTACTTATCAAGATGTGGTATCGATTGTTTCAGTTGCTTCGGTCATTTGGTGGCAGCAAATGTGAAGTACACCAAGTTTTAGGGGGAAGTTTGCAATGAGTCTAGACACACATGGTTGGTGGTTCAACAAGATCTATGCACTCAATGTGCCAGGTGTGGTGGATACACTGCAGCAAGAAGTTGTTTGAGTCCACTCTACGCAAAGGCATCAAGATGGTTGGTAGAATACCCTTCAGATCACTTCTTGACCTACGATGCTATCACGATCACATTCGTGAGGTGGTTTCACAAAGAAAATATGTTAGAGAGGCCAACATTATGCATTGGGGAGAATTGGAGCTAAAGGAGCAATCCCCACCAGGTCTTAGGACATTTTATAGGATTCATACCTATATATCTTAGTTTCCTCTACCCTTCAGATAAGCTACGTGGATATCAATGTCTCGAGGCATCTTATACTTTAAGAAAAAGAAGTAAAATCCATTAAATCATCATGACAAAAAAGTAGTGAACTCCACCAAGTTTTTGGACTTTTGATTAGATTCATTCCTATGTCTTGGTTTCCTCTCCCCTTTATACAAACTACGTGGATATCAATTTCATGAGATGTATTCTACTTTAAAAAAAGAACTTCATTCTATTGATTGATCATAAACAAAGTATAAATCTTTACTACTCTTTTGACATTTGATAGGATTCATCCTTATATCTTGGTTTCCTCTCCCCTTTATGCAAGCTAGCAAACTATGAAACAATTTAGGAATCCTTTCCTCTTAAATATCCAAAAGAATGACATAGGTTACATCATGTAGATATTTCACATTCATACCTTGTGTGTGTGCATGTTCGTGCATGTACACACACACACACACAATTGTATGTATACACACATCACATGCACACGCACACACACATGCACATGCACACACATGCATGTGTGCACACGTGTACACACACACACATGCACATGCACATGCACACACACACACACATGCATGCACGCACACATGTGTACACATACACACACGCGTGCACACAAACACACACATTTTTTTGGTGAAAACACACACACACACACACATAACCTAGCCCCTCTTCTTGATCTGTTTGTCCATGTTTGTGTGAGTCAAGTTTGTATGCCTCGAGTGCACATGTATACATAGAGCCTAGCCTCTTTTCTCTATCCGTTTGTCTATGTGTTTGTTTGTATGCCTCTATATGTTTGCCTATGTGCCTGTGAGTCAGCCCATATGCACTAACTACACATGCACACACAAGATCTAGCCCCTCTTCTCTATCTTGTATGTCTCTATCTATTAGTCTATGTGTCTCTTTGTATGCATCTCTGTCTCTCTCTCTCTCTTGTGTGACCACCATCGGATGGAGGGGAAATGACGAAGTTTTCTTTCACAATGCGGGCAAGCACACGCCATTTGTCATTTTGACGCAAGCCAAGTTGCGGAGGTCGGAGAGAACAATGAAAAGTGTGCCGGCAATATTTGTCTTATTGCCCCTCTCTATAACGGCTCTAGTGTGCCTCTTTCATGCCCCCTTTCTCTCCCCCCCCTCCCCTCAGGATGAAAAATAAGGCTTGGAAACGCTCCGGAGACTGCCCTTTCCGCCTCGAAGAAGCTTCCTACTGCAGTCGCCTCTTCATTTTCTCCCTCATTACTCTCATCTTTCTTCTCTTCTTCGTGGGCACCGCATTCTTGATCGCTTTCCTCGTTGTTCACCCCAGGCCGCCTTCGTGGGATGTCAAACAGATGCAGATCAGGAGCTTCACAGTCGAAAACTATTCCGTCCCCTCCTCTCCAGTCCTTACCGTGGATTTACAAGTCAACTTCACCGCCCTGAATCTGAACCAGAAGGAGAAATTATGGTACGAACCCACGACTGTAGCCATGTCTGTGTTCATGAAGCCGGATGGGGAAGATGTCATCCCTCCATTCCGCCAGGAACCTCAGCAAACAAATGAACTGCAAGCATTCGTTCGGGGTCGCAAGCTTGTAATCACAGATCAGGATGAAACTATGAAGGTGCAGGATCTCGTTAACAACAACACTGACGCTGTGGATGTTCATGTAGACGTGGACATTTGTGCAAAAATAATTATCTTAGGATTTCTTCATCATCACTACAAATTCCGCCTACACTGTGACGTGAGTGTGACTTATCCTGAAGGAGGCCAGGCATCAAATTTGATATCAAAAACTTGCGAGGAGGAAAAGCACTGGCTTTCCCGCTTTTGAGACAACGGGGACAGATCGATAGCGTTGCCATGACCGAGTCTGCCTTCGACATCCTGCTGAGTATCTTTTTAGAGCCGATAACCTCTGCTAGAGCTAAGGCCCTGGCCTCAAAATTTGCCCAAAACCTTAGCGTGTTTTTTCAGATTTTAGCGACTTCTTAATCTCCCAAAACCTTAGTCAGTCTAGAAGTAGTGAACAACACATGTAGAACAAGAGGACATTAACTTTTGGATGATCGAGGGTGACAAAAGGAGGATGACACTCACAATACGGATGTGTCAATAAGGATGGTGAGACGACCCCTCCTTGGAGTGAGTGCCATGCTCTTTTCTTTATCCTTTTGGGATTTTGGAAGCCATATTAGTACCCAATAAAATGTAATATTTTGGGATTTTTGTGGAGACGGAATTTTCCTTGGGATGTTTGTACTACAATGATGCTGGAGAGTGTAAATGTGTCACCATTAAAAAAGATTGGGCCAAATTTTCAAGTGAGAAACAATAGTGTTAATATAAGCATTGATAAGCTTATTACCTAGGAAAATAACAATGGTTATTCTAGTCCCAATGCTTACTTTATATACATTTTTAATGCTCTATTGACGATGCTAGCCTCTCAAAAAATGCAGTACCATTGAAAATAGCATTCATGAAAATAGGTTCCGTTTTGTTGTAGTGTTTGCTTGCTTTTGCAAGGTCTTATAAGCTTTTAGTCAAGTAGGTTATGTGCAATACTCTAGTTCTCAACCATGAGACCTCACTATTTTCTGAGTTACCTTGAGGTCAACTTCGTAAAAAACTCTTTCTGTCTATATTTAAAGGTCTTTCAACAAGCTGCCAAGCTAATTATAAAAGATTCTAAAAACTATCCTAAAGCATCCTATGTACCTTTGTCACTCCTTTGCCATTGCCACACCGTGCTTCTTATAGACCTTTGCCATTGCCATGTTTTTATTCTTATACAGTACCTTTAAAACTTCTTTGTAACTTAACTTCTTTGTTTTGCCATAGTATGCTTCTTCTCATTAGTCTTTATTTTGCCATATTGTCCTTTTCACATTAGTCACTTGATAGTCGATAGGTGATTACAAGCTAAGGGTGTCCTACTCAATTTCATATGGATCAAGACGTGACTTATAGAAGTCGCGCATATGTCATTGTGTTTATATGATGTTTCATTCATTCTTGCATGATCACACACCTTCATCGTAATCATCTATTCTCACCTCGTTGATTGATCATCTTGACTTTGTAAAGTGTAGAGTGCTTGCTGGTCTTGGTGCGCATTGATACATACCTAAATATCCACACATGTATTTAGTCTCTAATCCAAATATATATGTAAATACACTTTAGTACTTAAGTCATATGCAAAGTGGCATGCCCATGAAAGTCTTTTCCTCATCTTTTCATGGTTGGGAATGCCCCTGGAATGCATGTTTCCTTGTTTCTTTCCATGCATCATGCATGGACAAAAGTGTATTCACATATATATTTAGTACTCTGGTGTATTTACCAATATTGAGTTCATCTCTTTATACCTTGGATCCATATTCAGTTGGAACTATGTTTGTATTATGGTCCAAAGAAGAATACACAATATCTATCTCGCCCATGTTGTTGAGAGATCTATCTAATGAAAGATGATTGTATTTTAGATCCGTCATCAATATATTTAACATATTTCCTGCTTCCATGTTTTCTCTACTTATCGTAATGATTACACAAAGCATTATGTCCTATTATGCTTATTTGCTGTTGCTTGTGTCAAGTTTGTAATAGCCATGAGAGCTATGAGGATTCTATTGTTTATTGTTGTACATGTATTAGTTTTGGGTGTTTGGATGTACAATGAGATATGGTATTGTATATATAATACTATTTGGAGTACTATTAGTACAGATAACAAAATAAGTACTTAGCAAATCTAAACGTACTATGTATGTATTACTATAAATACCAAGTATTTAGTACATGTAATGTGCATAGTATGGACTTGTCCAATCTAGCTGTATGTATAGTACTATTCAGAGAACTATTAGTACTATGTACATAGTATGTACTTACTTAACTATTAATTTTAACAAATATAACTATGTATGTAGTACTTTTTAGAGTAGTACTATTGATACCAATTATTTAGTATGCGGTAGTGTTCATAGTATGGATTTGTCCAATCTAGCAGTATATATAGTACTGTTAATATTAAGTATATAGTATGTGCTTACTTAACTATTAATTCTAACGAATCTAACTATGTATATAGTACTATTGAGTAAATAGTACGTATAGTGCATAGTATGTATAGTATTGTTTAGAGTAATATTAGTATGGGATAAACACTATGTACAATGCATAGTAAAGCACTCAAGAAATGACAAAAAACAACATACCTCAGCAACCTCCAATGAATGTAGGGTTTTTTTTGAATATTTACGTACTCCTATCCTCTTTTGGCATATGTCCTTCTTGTTTAGAAAGGCATGAGTGTTCTAGTTCCACAAATTGACTACACACTACACAACCATAGGACTCAAGGTGTCTAAATCAACCATAAATTTTTCTCTTGGACTTTGATTTGAACGTTTCTTGTGCTGTTTCCCCTAAAGGGCCGGACCTCAACCACCACCCCCCATTTGACACATAAAACCTGTCTAGCCTACATGCCCTAAAATAACTCCAACTCTCCAATTATTCCAATCCACTTAAACTAGAATTCCCAATGGTAGGATTGATGCTCATACTACAAGCATGATCTATCAAAGAGTCATCTTCTTAGAAACATGCCACAGATCTCTTTTTGAATAAATGGTGGATATAGGATTCTTGGACATAGAGCAAAAATTATATGGTGTCAATGCAGTATAGCATGATTGACTAGCATTCCACAAGTTTCATAGCCACTCGGTTACATGCACATCATCCTAAGTCCATGATCACAATAGGCCATAACCAAAGAATGGATAATAAAATGGATCTGAGGGTACGTTAACTCTGTGTCACCATGGTATCAAGTAGCACAAAATGTGTGTGAGGAGTAGCCACAAAGCTTCGCTTGTACTTGCATAAGGCTAGGAATAATCTTTCTTAGGAATCCAACATGCATGTTCTACATGCAAGCTCCATGCAAGTCTTACATGCAACTCCTATATGCCATGTTGTACATGCAAGTTCTACATACAATTTGTACATGTAGTTCCTACATGCAACTCCTACATGCAACATGTAAGTCCTACATGTAGTTCCTACATGCAACATCAACTCCTTCATGCAACTTCTACATATGCATCCTAGATGCAAGTTCTACATGTAGAAAGAAAGTCTTACAATTCCTAAATGCAGGGAGAGAATCTCTCCAACTTGTATAAATATCCCATCATGAAATGAAGCCCACAATTTTTGGGGTATTGTGTTGAGTTCTATTTTGGTGTTCTTTGCAATTATCTCCAAGTTTCCATGCTCCCTTGCACTCCACATCTAAAATCATGTCCTAACATTGCCTCCTTCTCCCCTCTCCTCCAACCTTGCAACTCCTCCTCCCCCTCTCCTCCCTCCTTCTCATCTATTTCCCCATGCCCATGCTCTTACACCTTCTTCCTCTCCCACTCCTATGCTTACCCTAAACCCTTAACCTCTTAGAGTAGTTGCTCCCCTTTACCTCCATAATCTAGGGGGGAGATGATTTCTCCATCATGTACTCTACTCTGAACCTTGGATCCTCCTTCTAACCTTGAACCTCCTTTTGAACCCTAAAACCTCTTCTAAACTATGGAACTCCATTTGAACCCTACGACCTCCTTCTAACCTTGAAGCCCCTTCTAAACCCTAGAACCTCTTCTAACCCTTAACCCCTTCTGAACATTGAAAATATTACTAAACCTTAAAACCCCCAATGGAGGTAAAAGCCTTCATTACCCCAACCATGTTGATGAATGTTCCTTTCACACATGAATGCATGATATTTTCTTCCCATACTTGAGCCTATATCTCTCATCAAAATACAACCCAAGGTCCTAACCTACAGTTATACTACAAACAATAACTTCAATATAACTATAGGGGACAAAAAGCCTTGGAACCTTGCACACCTTGAACACCCTACTCATCATGTGGAAGCTGTGGGATAGACCCTACAATATAATAGAAGACCAAAGGGTGGTATCACCTTGTCTACTATGCTAGTCAACTTTTATCCAATGTCAAGAACACTTACTGCATGAACAAGAAATAATATCTCACCATGATTCATGCCATCAACAAGTTTCAACATTACAGGGTGCACCACTAAGAAATCCTAGGTATCACGTGCATTCATGGGGTATTTAAAAATCCCCTCAACTAAAATTCCCCCCCAATAAAATCATCCCTGTTTACTAATGAACTAACAAATTTTTTTCTACATTTGAATTAGAAACCCCCTCCTATTATTGTTGTTAATTTTTTCCTAAAAGTGGGACTAAAATACCCCTCCTTTTGAATGCACGTGGTACACTAAACTTTTTAGAGGTGAACCTCCAAGATTACCTCCTTGACAATCCATTCACATTCATGTGGACCATTCAAAGCTCTATGCCTCAACAACAAGCCAAACCTAACAAGTGAATTAGCTCATTGGATGTTGTACTTGGAAGAGTGGTAATTGAGAGTTCAAATCCATGGGTACAAGAATTCTAGGAGTTCAAGACATAGATTGTCAATGAGTAAGGACAGAGGGGTAAAATAAGTTAGGGACATGGTTGATGTAGATTACAAGAGGGAGTAAGTGCACAAAGTGGAAGTAAGACATCCAAGTCAAAACATGTGGAAGATGCAGCTGACTTGAATATGAAGGAGAAGCATGACACTCCAACTTACGTTGAGTCTATGTTGAAGAAAGTGCAAGGATGGTTCTCTCCATTAGATGAGCAAGAGGCTCTTAAGCTACTGTGTGAGGAGATGAGTAGGAGAAACAAGAAGACTAAGAGGAAGGGGGGTTTTGATGATGCTAGAAAGGTGTCACTCTGTGGAATGTGAGATTTCGATGGAGTTCATCAAACTAGAGAAAAAAAGGTTGGTGCATGGAAGAATCTCCCTCTTCTTCACCAAAAGTATCTTGTCTTGTTGGAGTCTTGTTGGTGGGGTATGGAGAGCTTATCTTTTATGAGTTTGATGTTTGTCCAGTTCATATTATATTAAGCTTCTCGGAAAATGTTTTTTTCTTCTTTGGTGCATTTTTTTGGAGATTCATAATGATTTGGTTAGAAGGGTGGTGTCTTTTGCTAGTGTTGTGGTTTTGCCCATCGTTCATTTTCAAATAATGTTTGGTTCGGGTGGATTTTCCAAATCTAGCTTAGCTATGAGGGGATTTCAAGAGGATCACAACCTCCCTAAGTTGGTTGCTTTACATTCCTCTGTCTACCTTCTCTAAGCTTGGTGCTAGGCGTGCATTGATATTGTGGATTGTAGTCAAGATACACTATAATCCATGTGGATACAACTTCCAGATGGCCTCTTAATGGAGGTCAAGTTTCACGTTGGTCCATTTCCAAACTCGTGTTATATTTGTAAGCAAAGCATGCATTTTGCATGGAGCTGTCCTAAATTGAAAACATACTACAACATGTTGATGAAAAGAAGGAGGAGGCTCCTCCTCATGAGCAAAAGAGCACAAGTAATGAAGATTTAGAGTCATCATAGGATAAAGAGAAGATTAGGATCTCATACTGTGTGTGATACATCTAAATTCCAATCATCTTAAGGTTCTCAAGAGCAAACATGGAAGGTGGTGGCATTAGGAAAGAAGGGAACTCATTTTGGGGCCCTCTAAGAAATTCACTATTTTTGTTGCACTCAATATATGGGAAATGCCATAAAATATAGATACTTACTAAAAAATGTCAGTCTAGTACTCAGGCTTCACATTATTTGTATCTAAAAGATCCTTGATTTTCTGTGCAATATTTGATGATTCTAACATCGCCAGTGCATTCGGAGTGGGCCAAAACCCCCTAGTTAACCCTAGAGACAACAAGAACCGATGCCCGAAGGCCCGAACAAGGGCAAAAATGCCTAGAATGGGGGATTTGCAAAAAAATGCGATGGCGGGCATTTTTGCCCTTTTTTGGGCCTCCGAGCAGCAGTTTTTGGTGTCTCCAGGGCCGATTTGGGGGTTTTGGACACACTGGTGATGTCAAAATCATCAAATACTACATAGAAAATCATCTTTTGAAGATCACGTATGTCAGACATAATAAAAGAAAAAGATTTTGAATATGACTTATTTTATATATTTACATGGTTTTTCGTATTATTCCAACATTACATTGGACCTCTTCTGATTGGTCGAGAGCCTATTTTTCTAAACCCTAAAAGGCCCCAAAATGAGCTCCCTTTTTTCCTAATGGGAATAAGGACCATGTCCTTCATTCTTATAATGAAAGTTCTTCTCTCAATAGAATGGACTATCAACTCAAGAGCCTCCCTTGAGTGTGCCTACTATGCAATATGATTCTTGGATAGCTGCAAAACCCAAAGAAAGGAAGGAGTATTTATTAGATGCATAGTCTCTAATCAACCAAAACAAGTATGCCTTGGAGTGAAATTGGGGATGAGAGTCTACCAGTTGACCAGGATGAGGATATTCAGATGCAAATCATAGAAAGAGGCTCTTAAAGGAAAAATCTAAAGATCGGTTCGTGGTACAAAAAATCTCTTCAAAGGGAAATATTAAGATACCAAAAGGTATATCCAAGAAGATCAAGGACATGGTAAAGGTGCATGTGGGAGTAAAGAAAATAGGTTTAATTTCTTTAGGGATGCTTATATGGTCTTATCACAACAAGATTCCCATTAAGCATGGCCATAGCAAGGTAGTCAAATTTGTGAGGCTACTCTCATGGAACCTCATAGGATGCCATGGAAAGTCTAAGCAAGTCAGATGCATCAAAGTAATTCAAAAAGTGAATCCTAACATGTGCTAATGTAGGAGTTGAAATGCAGGGAAAACAATGCTTTCTTACTTTCTTTTAGCAATAATGATTACCCTATTTTTGTTCATTGTCATTTTAGAGGGAAGTGTGGATCGACAATCTTAGTTAGGAGTTCATGGAGTGCAAGAGTAGTGTGCAAAAAGAATGAAGGTTCATTAATTGGCATGGAAGTGGTATGTGAGGCTTTTAAGTTTCATGTTGCTAGTGTTTATGCACCTAACTCTATGGTGTAAAGGAGTAGGTGTTGGTCCTCTTTGAAAAATGCTATGGTGGGGGTAAATTAGATTCTTGGGAGAGAATGGTGTATGTCTGAAAGGTGTGAGGATAGGTCCCATGGTGGTCAGTCAACTTTGGGGATTGGGAGGGATGCTTGGGAGGATATAGCCTTGTCCTAGGGCTTAGTTGATTGTGAAAAAGTTGATATAGCCTATCTAACATAAATGAAGCACTCATCAATGATGAAAAAATAGATATATAATGTATCATGTATGATGTGACATGTCACATATCTAATGTATGAATGATCATGTCATATTCATCTAAAAACCTCAAAACTCATGTGATAATGGACATGAATCAAGACTCCTCTTAACCTCATGGATCTTTATCTCTGACACAAGTTGAGGAGCTACCTTGACATGTATATGTGTGCTAAATAGCCATGGGCAAGATCGGATGATTTAGATTTGATTCCATAGTTAAATATGTGTTTCTCATCCAAATGCCACACATGTTGTTCTAGTTTTTTGGGTGCTAGATTTTGAGTCTGTCTCTTTTAAGAAATGTGAATTGTTGCACCAAAAATATTAGCAGATAATGCTTCCACACTAGTGTCATATAAGATGGGAGAAAGAAGAGAGTTATCAAAGAGACAATGGGAGTTGAGCTACAAAGCATATTTCGTTACGACGATGTGCATGTGTATCAACATAATCTTGACATTAGCTATTTGGATTATCAAAGTATCGATTTTGGGGGAAAAAAACTAACTACTAGAGATGAGAAAAGGAAAAAATTAGGAGTGCACCACCATACGATATGATTCCATTGAAGTGAAAGCATTGAAACTGAGTGTAGGCAAATGGCGGTTGATGTGGCTAGGGACCTCCAAAATGTATTCCAAGGTTTTGAAAAAGATAGCAACTTGTCGTAGGATGCGGTCAATGTTTGGTCACATTATTGTCTCATGCTGATCTAGTGCTCAGATCAGTGTGCCTTGGATGTTCCATTCTATGCTAGAGTATGGCTTGATCATTGGCCAATTATGGTATGATCTTCTTCCAAAGTGCGTATGCTGGTCTCCCATCTATGCCATCATGGATTTGGATAGAACTTGGGATAGGTTACTAGGCATGGAGGTGAACAAAGGTATTCATTCAAGAATTTTACATCAAAGAGATTAGGGCAGAGCCATTTACATTGGGGATCCAACTTGCAAATCCAAGTTTCAGTAATCTGAAGTTGACAAAGGGAAGTTGTTCAAGGTCCATCTGCCTTGAGTTTTTATATCTGGATATTTGTTCTAGAAATCCTTGATGGGGTTACTTAGAAGTGCTATTACATTGAAAATTATACTGATCATTGGAATCTGGCATGGGAGTGCAATTTGGAATATCTAGATCTTGATATTCAAAATCAAAGATCGGTTCCATTACTATTGATGGCATCTCAAGTATTGTTGGAGGTGATGGGCGATGCATGGAGAGAATCTAGGGTCATGGGGGAATAATATAGAAGAGTGTTATTTGTAGGAGTGTTATCTAAGGGGAGGGAGGGAAGAACTAGGCAAATGGATTGAGCACCTTATTAATCCTCGAGGGTAGGATTAGCAAGGGAAGAAAAGAAGTTAGGAGTGAGGGGCTGGTAAGTTTGTGACTATTGAGTGAGTTGGAAGTGGTGAGAGGCATGAGCAAAGAGACAATGAAAGGAGTAGATATTTGACTGAAGCCTAGGGAAGGTTAAGAGGGTGGTAGCAACATGGGCATAGAGAGAGGTTAGATACGGCAAGTTAGATGTGAGATAGGCCATGTCATCATCTGACACTTCTTTTTGTTGGTGAGATGGGATCATTAGTTCTAAGGGTGGGATGTTTGACATGCCATGCCTTGTAGATAAGAGTGGTAGATTTTGTAGCAATGGCAATAGACCACCAATGACCCTGAGGGGGGGACTTCCCATGAGACATACATATGCTATGAAACCATTTGTCTTGAGTGCAATAAACCTGACACATGTGGACAAACAAAAGATTTTTTCATCTTCTAACAAGTCTTAACAAATTTTGCATAGAGTTTTGCCCCTATGAAAAATTCCCATTTTATGTTTGGATGAGAAGATATGATCTTGAGTTGGAGTTGTTTCCATTGGATGAGTGCTTGTGCCCTGAGATGATCTTTGGCATGTAGAGCATTCACAAGATCTTGGTACACCACCGTCATGTACTATAGTTGGACTTCATTTGTGGTGTCATCCATTGCCTCATTGTTTTACACTTGCAATTAGAGTTCAAGCTTGAGATGGCTACCTTGATTGTAGCTCATCTGACTTTTCCTCATACTTATGACAGATGGATGTATATGCATCCTTAATTTTTTTCATATGCTACAAGGTGACCTATGCTTGTTGAGGAATGGCTTTATTGGTAATTGACCATTGGTTTAAGACTTGAGCTTGAGTAGTGCTTGCCTCTATATTAGTGGCAAGTGGGTCTTTTAATACTCCTTGTAAGCTTCTCAATGCTGAAAGTGCATGTCACCAAATATTGTTGCATCCCTACAAGCTTTTCTTGGCAATCATAGAGTTCTTCTTCTTTTTGGATTAGAGGGCTTGTACAATTTCCTCCATTTGCTAAGCATGTGTTGAGGCCAAGTGGTCCTAGGAGGTTTGTAGGATTGCCATACTATGAAGTGTTATTGTTAATTGATTTGGCATTGGTGGAAGTTGGATGTCATATCTCACCCTACTTTCTCCTAAGCTTGGAGAGCTTGGTTCATGTGCTTCTCATCTATTTGGGCCAAAAATGCCGTGGCCTCTATTGCAATTCTATGGAATTGGTTTTGTATATCTACTACAGCTTGTCTTTCCAATTCTCGAGCATGCTCCTCCCTTGCCAAGCTAGAGAATAGTTCTAACATTGGAAGCATTCGGTTGGCTTAATTATGGAGGATGGTAGATGTTGATGAGGTGAGGAGAGACCGAATTTCTAGAAATTCATTGGCAGGCATTGTGGGGTATTTTCCCCTTTAGTTGAGGAGTGATAAGTTCCTTTGGATCACTGTACTATCGAGTATAATATTGAGTGTACTTTGATTGACAATGATGGTGCCATATTTGCATACCTAGAGTGATAAAAATGGATCCTGGATGTGTGTAGTCATGATAGGATTTTCGTTCAAAGATTATAGGTGCTCTAACAAACATCCAAGTCTCCTTTGCTCTAGGAAAGATTTTGCATCATTGGAAAGTGCATAAGTCAATGGAGGTGTCCATACAAGCTCCAAGGACTAGGCCTCATCAATGGTTGTGTAGGCAGATGGTGTGCATTGGTACCTCTTCTATCTCCATTTCATACATAGAGTCCTCCCCAGAGCTATCACTCTGAACCAAAACTTCCTACGATCGCTTTGGTTGAGAGGAGGTAGACGGCTGAGAACTTTGGCAGGGGTCTCATTGTTGAGGATGTTGACTCTTTTTTTGAATCTTCTTTAGCTTTGGCATTGCGTTTGATCCTGCATCCATTTTGGATGGGGTGTACCATTGATACTTAAACTTGTACATTCCTTGGTATGTGTTGAAGGCATAGCCTCCACCCACATGGACATTGACCATGGGATAGGTTAAATACACCTTTGGTAGGAGGAAGTTACTAGAACAAGGTAGTGGGATCATTTTGTAACTATAGTGATAGTTGTAACTGTCCCTAACAGCACTCCTTAGTGGCCTTATCCACCACATAATGTTTTTGACTATGACTGTTACATTTTGAAACTTACTATTGCCTTATAACAGTTGGACTGTGATCTCAGATGTCTATAAACCTTGTATTAGCTCCTGTTGAGAGTTTGAGTTGTTGAGTTGATGTATTCTCTACCAAAACATAATATACAAGAAGCATACTACCTTTTTCAAGATTTCCTCTCTGTCCTTTTTATACCTCGTGATAGTTTTTTGTAGTCTGATTACTTTTCGACTGTTGGCACCTTGTTGTCAGGAGTGGAAATGTGTTTGTGTTTTTCACTTATCTAAAAACACTCTGAACACTATTGGTGATCCTATCAGCGTTCCTACCCAGAATTGATGATTTTTGTTCATAGCACAACAAGCGACACTATCAATTATGACGTGAAACAATAACAGAGAAACATACATACCGCAACTCCGAAAACAACAAAGCTCCCAACTGCATCATAGGACCACACCTGCATGCACAAAGCTAGTGAATATGCCAACGATTACAAAAGTTGGATCGCTGCCGTTGGGTCCAGGCTTTGCACTGTGGCCACGTTTGTTAACTCCCGTGTACCTTCACCACTTATGTGATTAGATCTGTATGGTTTAGAGCATAATCGGGTTTTGTTGGAGATGAGACAACTCGTTTCTTTTGTGTTTGTTGGATTGGCATCAGACTTCAGTTGGACCTTTTTTATGTGTTGTTCTCTGAAGCTCAGCTTTGGCATTGAGCTTGCCTTTAGGAACTATAGTAGAGATTGTGTATGCACTGCCACCTTTTGTAAAACTTGGTGACCTAATATAGTATCATTGTAATATGTGGGAATAAGTTGCAACCCACAGAAGTGGTTGCTGATTGTATTCTTTGGAGTCATTCTTTGCTATTTTTGATGAAGTAAAATTGTATGTTGCTTGAGCCTTGATATTTTTAGTGGCGAAATTCCATAGGCACTACTACCTCACAGCCATACACCAATCTGAAAGGTGTTAATCTAGTTGTAATCTTGTGTGCTCTTCTAAGTGACCATAGCATTGAATCCAAGTGCTGATCGCAATCCTCTGGGTGATCTGCTATTGTTCTTCTATACACTTTTTTCATCAGCTTGTTGGAGCTCTTAGCTTGCCCATTGGCTTGTGGGTAATAGGTTGTAGACTTTTTATGAAACATCTTCCTAATTGTTTTGTTAATGAAATGGGTCCCTCTGTCAGACACTATTTCAATAGGAACACCAAATCTAGTGTGACAATGTTGTGATAAAGGAAATCTGCCATAGTCCTAAACTTGCATGTTTTGAGTGCTACAGCTTCAACCCATTTTGTACAATAGTTAGTGGCACCCAAAATATATTCATTACTTGAAAACTTTGATGGAGGTTTGATGGGTCCAATAAAATCTAGTCCCCATTTTTGAAAAAGGTCCCAAGGGGAGAATTGATTAATGGGACATCCTATCACTGTCAAGTGGCCTATCATCTCTCTGACATGGCAAACATGCTTTGGCCCAATTATGAGCATCTTTTAAAACCTTAGGCCCACCACAAACCAGCTTGCAAAATCTTTTTACCTGTAATATCTGTAGAGAAGTGTCCTCCTACTAGTCCTCCATGGGCTTTAGCTAGGATTGCCTTCTCCTCATGATCTTGCACACATCTTCTGATCACATGGTCAATTCCTCTTCTATACGAAACACCAACAATTACTAGGAAACGTTTGCTTTGTAAAACAAGTTTCTTTGTCTAATCCCTAGTTAATGTTTTAGGGATCAAACCATCAGTAAGAAAGAAGAGCATTTTATCATACCAATTTGGTGGTTCTTCAATTCTTACCATAAAAATGCCTGCATCAAGAACTTCATATGGTATACCTATTGGAGCTTCCCCCAATTGTAGCCTGCTCAAGTAATTAGTAATAGCATGTTGCTTTCTAGGCCTATGCATAATGCTATAGTCAAACTCCTGCAACAAGAGAATCCATCTAGCTAATCTTCCTATTAATTGCTATTTACTCACCAAGTAAATGAGAGCTTGATGGTCTACATGAAAATTCACTTTGTTGCCCAATAAATAATGCCTAAATTTGTGCAATTCATACATCATTCCAAGTGCTTCCCTCTTTGTGACTACATAGTTTCTTTCATGCTTTGTTAAGATTCTATTGGCATAGTAAACTGGTTTGAATTACTTAGGTGTTTTTTGCTGCAATAGAACTACACCTACTATTGCATCATAAGCATCAACAAAAACCTCAAATGGAAGAGTCTAGTTAGGGGGTTGTAGTATAGGTGCTACCATCAACATTTTCTTCAGGATATTAAAAGCATATTGTTGTGGATCACCCCAGATGTATGGCTCAAATTCCCTTGTGAGTTTTGTGAGTGGATACAATATATTCACAAGGTATTTAAGAAATCTACAGTGCATTTTATCTAGCTTATAAATCTCTAAAGCTGCTTTCTATTTTTGGATGATTTGGCATGTTGTATGGCTGACACTTTGTTGGGATCTATCTCCATTCCCTCTTGTGAGATAATATGCCCTAGAAGAATTCCTTTACTCACAATAAATGCACATTTGGCTTGGTTTAAGCTTAAACCAACCACTCTACACTTTGCAAAACATAAACCCAAGTGTTGCAGATGTTCCATTCTTTTCCCTAATACTAAAAAATCATCAAGTAAGACTTTCATAAAAGATGTAAGATACTCAACAAATACCTCAAGGATGTACTTTTGAAAGGTTGGCAGAGCATTCTTAAGACCAAAGGTCATGACATTAGAAGAAAATACTCCCCACTCAGTGACAAATGTATTTTGTCCATATCTTCACGTGTCATTCTTATCTGGTTGTAGCCACTAAAACCATCAAGAAAACTATAGATTTCATGACCTGCTACAGCATCTAGCAAAGAGTCAAGAAATTGGTAGAGGGAAAGGGTCACTAATGGTGGCAGCATTCAGCTTTTTATAGTCCACACATATTTTGTGCTTTCCATTCTTTTTGGCACAATGACAATAGGTGAAAGCCATGTAACATGGGTGAGAGGATATATAAAACCAACTCTCAACAAATTATCAATCTCTTTTTTGAATTGCTTTGTAGAGTTGGGATTCATTCTGTATCTTCCTTGCACCACTGGGACAACAGCTTGCTTTAAATTGATCACGTGTTGATAGAACTTAGGGTCTACTCCCTTCATATCAGTATAATGCCAAGAAAATATGTCTTTATACTTTGTCAATAAGTCCTTTAGTGCCATTTTGAAAGGTGGAGGAAGACCTGTACATACCAAAATTGTAGTGGGGTTGGCAAGGTCTACAAGGTTCATCTCTTCCAAGTCATCCTGTTGGACTCTGGCACTCTTTTGCATATGCTCCTTAAATTGAGTTTTAGCTTCTAGGATGGCCTGTGCAACTGATTTTTGACTGTTCTCTTGTACTACATCATCTGTGTCTACATGATTGTCATTTGTCATTTTGTGGTGGTTGGTAGAATCTGCCTTCGACTACTTTTCGACAATGTTATGTTTTGTAGTGGCCGGTCGGGTTGTTGTATTTGTTGATTTGAGCATGTATACCGATCAATGATTTTGATTATATCAGTTTCAAATATGGGGAAAATAATAGGATTTCTCCTCAGGAAAATCTCCTCCTCATCTTCCTCAAATCTTGTTATCATGTTGATACCCTCTACTTGTAGTGCTGAACTTGTCTTAGGAAACTTATCTTTAAAGAGAGATTGATCTTAAACTTCTTTTTGGCTTTCCTGATGGTTATTCTTTCTGATCCCCAGTCTTGTTTCACTTTGATAGCTCTCAGTCATGGCCTACCCAATAATAGGCACAATCTCTTTCCTCCATTCTAAGTACCAAGTACCACAAATGTGACTGTAAAGGATAGTCCCATTATGCTAATTTCATATTGTCTTAGTATGCCAAGAGGTTGTATTCTTCTTTGATCATCCATTCTAACCTAAAATGGGGCTGGTGCAAGTTCATTGCAACAAAATTTCAATACTTTTGGTATCCTTTGCCTTTTATAATCCACATCTATGAGTGGGACTTTGTAATCCACATCTTCAATGGTGGATGTGTAAATGTCTGGTGTTTCATCTTCATCTTCACTCTGTGGATGATATTTTGTTTGAGAAATGTTCTTAGAATGCAAACTTTGACATAATTGGTTCTTGAATGCTGGAACAAGATTCAAAAGTTGATCTAATATGATATGAACTTTGGACTCCAAAAGCTCTTTAAAGAAGAGTGTAGGCTCTTTCATCTTGACCTGGGCACCTCTATTTTTCTCCTCTATTGAGGCCGAGCTTGTTCCAACTAGGAAATCAGTTTTTTCTTTGGGAATATGTTTTGGGCTGAACAAATCTTGTCCTATTGTGTGTGTATATGGAACCCTATTAGGTTATTGAATGCTGTGCTTTGCTGCACTGTATGATCTTTATTTTGATGTTAGATGGTTTCAGTCAGAAGACTCTCGGAGTATGTCCTGAGTTGTCTGAGGTCGATCTTAGCCTTACCCTTGCTTTGGATCTGTGATGTTCTTGCATTTGTTGTTTCATTACTCTCAAGTACTTGCTGTAGAGCTTTATTTCAGAATTGTGCTTGATTGGGCCAGTTCATTGGCTTTGCGGTCTCTCTTGGTGCATCTCCAAGGCAAGGCATTGGCTGTGTACCTCTGGATCTTGTGACTGGTAGTGTCTGTATGTTCCTATGATTTTGTTGATTGTGATCCTCATTGATAGGAGCCAAGTACACCATATGAACACCTGGTGGTGGGCTGCTGCGCTTCTGATTTTGGTTACCTCTTGCATTATAATTGATTATAGGTATTCCTCTTTCTCCTCTGTGTTTGCACCAAAGCTCACATTGAGGTCCTTGTCTATGGCCTTCCATTGCACAGTATGTGCATGCTTGAACTTGGTTTTATCCTTGTTGATTTACCCAATTTTGCTGATTGGGTCTTCTTGGTGCTGCATTGTGGAATCTTTGTTGTCCTTGCCTACCTATTGCAACCTGATTAGCTACCACCACGGGTGGGGCTTGATTGTTTGAATTTTGAACATGAGGAGGAACTCTCCCCTTATAACTTGGTTTATACCAGCATCTCTCTTTCTCATGATTGTCCAAGTTCCCACAAAACGCACAGGCAACTTTAGGTGTGGGTGGGGGTGTTTTTTAAGTTTCCAATTGCTCTTTAATCATTTGCTCTAACTTAAAGAGCTTGTTTGGCTTCTTCTTGGCTTTTGATTTCTCTTTGTTCTTGGTCTGGTTTTCTATTTCTTTGAGTGGTCTTCTTCTTCATTCTCTTCATCTGATGTATTATCTTCTATATCATCACTATCCTTGTCTTCTGCATCAGTGTCTATTTCTGTCTAAGAGACTTTGTTAGAGTCAAAATGCCTTTTCTTCTTTTGTTTTTTAGACCTTGACTTTCTGCCTAGTCTTCTTTCTTCTCTTTGTGCTGCATCAACCATGTTGTTTAAGTCATTTGCTCCTCCAAGCTGGTCTCTGCCAGCTACTATTGTCCTCAACTTCTTGTTTAGTCCTTTACAAAATAATCTCCCAATTGCTCTTGAGTTGGTTACTGGGCTTGAGTGATTCTTCTATTCAAATTTTGGAACACCTGAGCATAATCCTCTACTAAGAGATCTTTCTACTTGCCACATGTTCTGAAGCTTCTTGAGGATATCTTCTTGCATTTTTTCTTTTCAAAAATGACTTAAAAATGTAGTTTTACTTCATCATACATGTTAAAATGAGCTACTCCATATTTCATAAGCCAGTTCATTGCCTTACCATTGAATGTTGCTACAAATTGCTCCTTTTTGGTGTCGTCTGGGAGCCACCAAAATCGCTTACTATCCACCTTGTCTCAATTTGCCCAACATGGCTGTTAGGGCCTTGGCATTTTCGTCCTATGAACTTGGCTTCTTTCACTAATGGGTTTTGCATTCTTAATGGAGCTAGATTTTGAGCTAGATCTTTGGTTGGTACTCTCCTTTTTGGTTGTGTAGGTAGTGGGTCGAAGTTCAATCTTATTTGGGCTATAAAAACCACAGTTGCTGCTATATTGGTTGCAAGAGTTCTTTTGGAAATTCCTCTGTCGATGTAGATATCATCAACATACTGAGTTCAGCACGAGCTTCGTATTATTATTTGTTGTTGAGTGAGCTGTCATACAAGGTTGTTCCACTTGGTGTATAATCGGGGTCATTGAAAATGTCATCTTGATATTTTGTTCGTGTGCCCACTTCCAATCTAGCGCGGTTTCTTGTAAAATAGGCATGGCTAATTTAGTGAGGTGACGTTTTCTCCTTAAAGTTATATGACATGGACCAAGGTACTCACCATGTAAGAAAGGAATGGAGAACTACGGTCACTAGCTACTGTCGGGTTACTTGTAGTGCAGTTCGATGAGTAATTTGCCTGCAATTTGCTGGGGCTTGTTGCCTTGAATATTTGATAGTGTTGTTGTCATGGATATATTTGTGGTTGGATTGCTATTGTTGATGAATCTCAGAAGAGAATTTGGTGCTGTTGCACAGTTTGACAACTGTCTGCTAATAATCTGATGGCTAGTTACTGGCTCATCTCGTCGAGGTAGTGACTGAATACTTTGATAGCAATGTCACTTGTCAAATCGTGTATTGTACTTTGCTTGTCAAATAGTTGTTTGGTATTGGTGTTTGTCGGTGAGGGACATTATCAAGTTGATGCAAGCTTGTATGGTCAGAATGGAGTTGGATTACAATCCACTTTTTACTGAATGCTCAATTAGAGACACAACTTCATAGACACCTCACTCGTCGTCGCAATGTGCTCACTTGTGCAGAGTGTTGTGGCAACTATCCAACTGGTTCTTGTCGTGAGGAAGTCGCTTATAGAAGTTGTGAAGGATTTTTGAAAGTGGTCCACCTTCAAGCGATCTCTAAATGACGTCTTCATTGAATCGGCTTGTCTGCCATCTCATGCTTTACTAGAAGTCTTCTTTATGACAATACATTGTTATTGTTTTGATTTTCTTGGGAGCTATTTCCTCTGTTGGTCGATTTCTGTTGTAGTCATTCTAGATCATACAATTTTCACTCTTGTACATAATTGCTATGTAGTAGCAACAAAAAGTTAGAGCTCGAACACAGATTAGGATCACCAATAGTGTTAGTGGTGTCTCCAAAAGATTGAAAAACACCTACACACATCCACTCCTAGCAATGGGAATGCCATGGTCAAGCTTAAATCTGACTAATGTCAAAAAAGAAAGAGGTAGTACAAAGCATACAAATAGCTGAGACAATCATTTGTGTATAGTTTGTCTTACAGTAGATAGCAACAACTCACTCCATACAAGAGGTGATGACTAGCTTATAACAACATCCAATGGTATTTCGGTTGGATAACAGAGACATAGTTCGAGAAATGAAGTGGTGGATAAGGCCACGGTTGAGAGTTCATGCTCAACATCATGTGATCACGTGTGCAAGCACCATCATGTGATCATATGTGCATAGCACTAACCTTATAGAGTACTATAAAGAAAAGGGTTAGATTCCCTAACCCTAACCCTAAATGGGTTTGTATATATTCTATTTTTTCAACTACATCTAGTGTACAGTTAGTCATTTGTGGTGTGCTCTCTAGCTATGCCCTCTCTCCTCATCTCCACTCTTCTCCTCTCCCCTCTTCATATTTTGTCATGGTATCAAAGCTCCCTTGCCTTCCGTTGAGGCATTGTGATTCTTGAGAGTGTGAGAGATTGTGAGATTGAGAGTTCTCTTGAGTGACTATGAGTTTCTTCTATTCACTTCTGTTGAGAGAATTTCCATCGATTCATTTGAGTGATAGAGAAATTTTTGTCCATTGAGAGGAAATTTCTGTCCATTATTCCCTCTTCTTGTGAGAGAGAGAGAGCTTTGAGAATGTGTGACAGAAAAAGATAGGGAGAGCTTCTTCTCCATCAAACTCGGACTGCGTCTTCTACATCTCCATCTAAGGCTTCCTTTGAGAGAGAGGGACTTCGGACCTTGGGCTCCCGGCTCCTACTCTACATGCTGCTGATAGTAAGCAAGGCTGACTCCAACACAAGCAGGCCATCAATGGGACTCAAAGTATCCCTCTATGCCTCAAGCAAGCAACTGTGATTGCATGTGACCTTAGAGTAGCACAACATCAACTCCTCTGCATCAGCCTTTAGCAAAGCATAGGCGGCCAAGACAATCCCAATGCCAGCACACATCTAGCTCAGCTGCCTCGAATAATAGCCTCCAAAGCCTCTCCCAATGACTCCAAATGCAGCAAGCTCCCTCCTCTGAGTGGCAGATCTCCTACAACCTTTGGGCTGCCTTCCAACTTTGACTCCAAGCCTTCAGTGGCTCCTCGCACTCAGGCCCTAAAGCGGTCTCTCCGGCTCCTCTTCTACAAGCTCTCAGCAGAGACGCTCTAGTGCCAATGCTCCTACAACTCCCATCGTGCTTAGTGACCTCTCCAAATGCTACTGCAAGTCCTAGCCTCACAATGTGTTGACTAGCCTGCTCCAAGAGCCCATAGCTACAATGAACGCCCAAGCGACCCTGTAGCGCCTCTACTCACGACTGACTCTATAGCTCGCTCATCACCTTAGTGCCTCCTTAGGCTCTTCATCAATGACCAAGGGCCTATGACCACTAACAGCCTCTCAGCACGAACTCTGCGGCGGGAAGTGACTGCAAGCATCTGCACCATAGCCTACGATTTGACTACTCCAACAACCAGCCCATCCACTAGCTGCTCCTACTTGCAAGCCCCACTCTAACTCCAGCAAATCGGCATTGACGCCATGCTCTAGATGCCCACAGAAGCTAGCTACAATGCTCATAGATGGACGGAATCACTAGAATCTCCCACAGCTTCTGTCAGTATCCATAGATTCTGTCAGGACACGCATCGTTCCATCCTACCATGTCATCTTCCGTTTACCACATCAGTAAGCCCCGCCTAGTGCCACATCACCTTATCCACGTGCCACATGTCATCACACATTATCTGCCATGTGTCACACCCTATCCTCTTGCCACGTTAGCACCTTATCTGCCATGTCAGTAGTCCACATCATCTGCCACATCAATAGTCCATGTCATCTAGCCACATCATCTGCCACATCAACATCATCAATGCCACATCATCATTGCCACATCTTCTGCTGACATCATCATCTATGCCACCTTAGCAGTGCCACCTCAGCTGTCCAATCAGCACTGACCTCTCCAGGCACACACAATGCTCCACAGTCACTTCATGTGACCACTCCTGCCACCTAAACACAGGATCCACTGGCACACCTCTTGCTAGGCATAGTGCCACATCATCATTGGATGTGACCCACAATGACACATCACATTGAGCACATTTGCACTCCTTTTGCCCCTCCATCTAGATCAAGTCGTATCTCTTGATCCAAGAAGAATTTGAGGGCACTCCAAAAAGGAGAGTCCCTCGTTTTTTTGTGCTCTACGCGCTTGTTACATCACGCACATATTTTGGTGCAAGTCACACTCACATTTGAGCCTGGCCATCAAAACCACTTCCTTCATGCACATTTGCCTCTACATCGATGCATTTGACCCAGCACTTAAAAAGAACAAAAGAAAAGGAATTATTTGATGTTCTTTCATCGATCAATGGTTGGTATAGATCTATTATGTGCCTGTGCAAAATTGTGTGAGTGCACGTGATGTGTGAATTAGGTAGGGACTAACTATATGCTTATTTGTGGGATTTAATAGGAAAACTAAGACTCAATCATCCTTAATACAAAATTGACTAGGTCTTCCTAAATGTGCAAAAACATGCATATGCTAGTGAGTGTGCATGTAACAATCTAGTGCAATCTATATGTGCAAAAAACATGGATATGCTAGTGAGTGTGCATGTAACAATCTAGTGCAAACTATTGAAGACTTGGGATTCCTAAAACTTCATTATTTTTGGGGATGGCTTGCGTGTTGATGTTGTATCGCTTCAATCGGCTCCCGTTTATGGTAGTGTTGAATTGGACTCCATCCAATGCTTCTAGTAGCACAGCTTGAACCTCAGATTCTTTTAGTGGTCTTGTCATTGCTATGGAGACACTGCCACTTATGTAATTCTTAAAGCACTCTGGCACTTCTTGAAGATTAGCCTTTGATGGTGTTGAACTAGCCTGACATGTGCCATGTTTACTAGGTGGCATAGTTTCATTTACCAATTTGTTAGGCTATTTTTTACTTTCTTTTTCTGAAGTCTCTTGATTGAGCTTCATCCGCACATGTGGCTTATACTTTTGAAACTTCTTACGTTGGAAACTGTGCGGTAACTTGTTGGAAACTATGCGGTAACTTTTCCACTGGTAAGGTGTTCCCAAATAAGGGTTCATTTGTTACAAATACTTCTTCCAGTCCCTCAAGGGACCATTCAAGAGGTGGCGGTTTTGATTTTGAGGGAGCTAGCTTTGCAAGATACAGTTTGACAATCCATGTTTGGAGTCATTCGAATTCATTAAAGTGTTTGTCGGCCTTGGCTTTTCTATGATTTCCTCTTTCAGCTTTCTTACAGGATCTTTTGTTGTTATTCAAATTTGGAGGTTCAATTTTTGGAAGCTCAACTGCCATTACCGCATGTAGAATCACTAAATCATTATCAAAGATTTGATCTTCAATTTCAGCATTCTCAGCCTCAGTTTTAAGGTCCCAAGGCAAATCAGATTCATCATTGGTATGGGTACATTCTTCAAGTTCATTATCCCACTCTAGGTCAGCCATAAAGAATGGCAACTCTAGATTGATTGGTTCTTCATGTGTGAGTGGAGGATCTACCTGCAGCACCTTAGCATCTATCTGCAAGTTGTAGGGGAGCTAATTTTCTTGAGATTGTCATTGAAGATGTGTCATCCAACGCTCTAGGAACAATTGGTTTTATAGCTCCTATCCCCACATTCACCCTGACTACGGTCCACTATGGCATGCTATTGTAGGGGAGCTAATTTTCTTGAGATTGTCATTGAAGATGTGTCATCCAATGCTCTAGGCACAATTGGTTTTAAAGCTCCTATCCCCACATTCACCCTGACTACGGTGTCACGATTCTAGATTGTCAGTCTATTAGTTCCCTATGAAGAGAGTGGGAGAGAAGGAAGGAGCCTCACTTGTAGCTTTCTCACATACACAATGGGGGAATATACACAAAGGTGGAGGCTGAAAACAATGTTCTTCTTCTTAGTTGTGAAAGCCAAAAGACCTCTAAGTACCAAAGAATAGGTGAACCCTATATGTGGGTCTCAAACCAAACTCAGCTAACTAAGGTGGCATATTAACTGAGCGACTAACTAGAGTACATAAAGATAGCTGTCATCTAGCTATTATTCATGGGCGGTGTACCAACTGCATCTAACAAGTCGATGACATAAATGCACAACGGTCACCCTAGCATATCACAACTGGAGCTCAATATCTTAACACTCCCCCTCGAGCTCAATCCCAATTCCTGCACACCAAGCAGGTCTCTGAATTTGCACAGCTTCTCTATGCCCAATGCCTTCGTGAATATGTCAGCTATCTAATCCTCTATGCTAACATGAACTAGATCAATAAAACCTACCAGAACCTTCTCCCGCACATAGTGATAATGCACCTCAATGTGCTTTGTTCTAGCATGATAGACTGGGTTATTTGCCAAGTGTATACTACTCATGTTCTAACAATAAATGACAACTGGCCCATCTGTAGACTAATGCATATCATAAAGTAGCTTATCCAACCAAGCTACCTCACATGCAGCCATTGATGAACCCCTCTACTCAGCCTCTGTGCTCAACAAGGCAACTATAGGCTGTTTCTTGCTAGTCCAAGTGACTACAACACTTCCAAAAGAGAACATATATCCACTTGTAGATTGTCTATCAGAAATACTACCAGCCCACCAATCAGCATCAGTGTATCCATGCAACTGTATCTGAACCCCAGTCTCATAAAATAGTCCATACTACAATGTGGACTTCACATACCTCAATATGCGTCTAGCCGCATCCAAATGCGGTTTCCTTGGAGCCTGCATAAACTGACTTACCAAACCAACAGCATAGCTCAAATATGGCCTAGTAATAGTCATATAAATTAAACTTCCTACTATGTGTCTGTACATAGTGACTTCTAGAAGCTCACCTGCATCCGCGCTCAGCTTCACATTCTGCTCCAAAGGAACTGAAATAGGCTTACAGCCTATCATCCCATATTTGGACAGCATGTCCAATCCATACTGCCTCTACAAGAGCCATATCCCACTTGTGGATCTAATCACCTCAATGCCCAAGAAGTAATGCAGCTCTCCCAAATCCTTTATCTCAAAGTTCTGCTTCAATAGCATTTTCACTTGAAGGATATCTTCATCACTATCACCTGTGATAATCAAATCATCAACATAAATGACAAGTAGCATAATGCCTTTCTCTGTTTTTCTCACATAAAGAGAGAAATCTGCCTTGGAAATCTGAAAGCCAATAGTGACAAGATACTGTCCTATCTTGTCATACCGTGCTTTGGGTGCTTGCTTCAAGCCATACAAGGCTTTCTTCAACCTGCAAACAAACACAGGATGAATAGCATGAACATAACCTGGTGGCTTCTCCATATAGATCTCTTCTTGCAAATCACCATGCAAGAAGGCATTTTTTACATCCATCCCATGTAAGACCGTCCCTTTTGATGCAGCCATAGCAATGACTGCTCTTACGGTTGCCATCCTTACAACTGGATTGAATGTTTCTTCATAATCAATGCCATATGTCTATGCATACCCCTTGACAACTAATCTTGCCTTGAATCTGTTCACACAACCATCTACATTGTGCTTCACATTATAAACCCACTTGTAGCCAATTGCATTCTTATCTTTAGGCAAAGGCACCAATTCCCACGTACGTTTGCTTCCAAGGCATCCATTTCTTCATCCATGGCTTTCTCCCATTTTTCTTTTCCCATGGCTTGCTCAAAAGAAGTGGGTTCTGGTTCATGTATCACTTTGACCATATAGGCATAGTGAATGGCTATAAATCGATCATATTTCAGCCTATCCACAGGATATCTAGCTCTGGTAGACCTGCACAAAATAGGCTCACTACCAGGTGCTCTCAAAACATCCCTTGTCTTCCTTACTTTAGGTGTAACAATAGAAGGAACACCCAACTCATCATCAAGGCTCTCTTCTGAGCCAGTGGATTCACCATCCACAAAAGAGTAACCTACATTCACATCAACCATGGGCTGATCTACTTTCTCTTTTCCTTTTGTGATACTTGCATACCACTATCTGCATTGCTTTGAGGAGATCCTCCTGATCTCAATCTGCCTGACCATGGCGAAGTATGTGAACCACTACTAGAGGACAATACAGGTCCACTAATATTTTGTGATTGTTGTTGTGAATTCTATGCAGCATTACCATTTTGTGCATCTACATCATCAATCACATTTACTGGTTTATACCAGGTGCTCATCTCATCAAAAACAACATCTCTACTCACTGTAAACTTATGAGTAGAAGGGTTATAGCATCTATACCCTTTCTATTGCAAAGAATAACCAATAAAGATGCACTTCTCAGCTTTTGGATCCAACTTGGATCTCAACTCATCTGGCACATGAACATAGGCAATGCAACCAAAAATTTTCAAATGAGAAATATCTGGTTTCCTACCAGTATACCTCTCCTCTAGCATCATGCCATGTATTGCTGCAGTGGGAGTCGTGTTCATTATGTAGACTATTGTAGCAACTGCTTCAGCCTAATAATAATCTGGAAGGTCTTTTTTTGTTAAGCATGGCATGAGATACCTCTCCAATATGCTTGTTTTTCCTTTCTGCAAGTCCATTTTGTTGTGGGGTATGACTACATGAATATTGCTGCTTTATGCCATGCTCCTGCAGGAACCATGCAAAGTCATTTGAGAGGTAGTCCCCCCCTCCATCTGACCTTCGGCATTTCATTTGCAGGCCTGTTTCTTTTTTCAACCATAGCTTTAAAAGCTTTGAAATGCCCAAACACTTCACTTTTCTTTTTCATAAAATACACCCAAACTTTTCTGCTGTGGTCATCAATAAAAGTGACAAAATAATGAGAGTCTCCAATAGATGCAGCTTTAGTAGTCCACACATCAGAGTGGATTAATTCCAATGGCCTCTTACCCTCTTGAACATGTCTAGGAAATGGTTTCCTTACCTGTTTTCCAAATTGATAGGCTTCACATACCTTATGCATTTTTGCAAGCTTGAACTTAGGCAATCCTACAACAATATTTTGGGCCTGCATTAATTTATGTCATTGTACATTAACAAGACCAATGCATTTATGCCAGATATCAATATCTGCAACTACACCTGTCCCATGTGCAAACATTGCTACACTCAATTCAGGCATGTCCACATCCAACGTAAACATCCTACCCTTCTTCTTCCCTTTTTCTATCAAGCGACCTATATTTTTCATATCCTCAACAAAGCATCCATGAGGATTAAATCTGACCTGCAAGCCCTGCTCAACCATTTGACCAATAGAAACTAGGTTCTTGGGGATATTCGGAACATGAAATACATCAGATAGGTATTTCTTTTTCCCATCCTACATAGACAAATGAATTTTACCAATCTGCACAATAGGATGTGCAGTATCATCACCAGTCTCCACAAACCCTGGTCTTTCCATTTTCTTTGCATCGTGCATCCATTCTGCATGACCTATCATGTGGTTTGATGCACCTTCATTTCTATCATCACCCTGTCTACTAGAGGCTGCATAATTGCCTTGCTGTAATTTTCCAGTCATGATGTCATTCTGCTTTTTATAGCAATCTTTAATCATATGACCCATTTTACCACAATAGTAGCATTCAACATTGCTCTTTGCATTTTGGCCTCTCTACCATCCACCACGACCTCTTTGGCTCTCCTTGCCTCTAAAATTACCACGCCCTCTTCCATAGGATTGGTTTTCTTGAATTTGCTGCATATTCTAATTTCTACCACGGTCTCCAAATTGGCCTACTCTACCTCTGCCTCTACCTCTTCCAGCATATGAGTAGAAGACAGCTTCTTTTGAAGTTCCTCCTGAAGAAGATGCACCACCATTTCTCTGCTCTTCAGAAATTAGAAGAGCAATCAACTCCTCAAAATCAAGAAAATTCTGACAGACGGCAATGGATGTCCGGAATTGTGCATTATCCTTTCCTAGACCATTCAAGGTCACAGAAACTAAATCATCATCTTCCACTGGTGACCCAATAGAATCAAGTGCATCTGTAATCTTCTTCACCTTCATGTGGTAGTCATTGATGCTCATATTTTCTCTCTGCATATTATGCAACTCCTGCTTGAGCTGCATTTTCTTGGCTTACGTATTTGTGCTATAGATTTTTGTCAAAGTATCCCATGCCTCCTTCGGCGTGCTTGCATCCTGAATATGCACAATCATAGAATCTGAAATACTGATAGACAGCCAGTACATAACTTTTCTAGCTCTCTCATGCCAGCCTTTAAATGCCTACAACTCTTATTGATTGGGAACATTAGGAATAACTGGTTCTTGTTCAGCTCCAGTAACGAACTCCTAATAGCCTTTTTCCTTAAGGAAATTCATCATTCTAAACTTCCATGCTTGGAAGTTGTTCTTGTCAAGCTTTTTAGTGACAATCTGTGAAAGAGCATCAAACGCCTTTACAGAACACTGCAAAATATTCTCTCACTCCAAAAAACACAACTTCTGCCTCACAAGGGCAAATCTGCAAAACTGACGAGAGTGGTATTTGACCACACAGTCACTTCCTAGTGATGATTATGTAAAGAGAGTGGGAGAGAAGTAAGCAGTCTCACTTGCAGCTTTCCTACATACACAATGGGAGAATATATGTTAAATATCAATGCTCCACTCTCGTGTAACTACGCGGGAACCAGCTAACTCTACTTGTAAGCCTCCCATATGAGGAGAAGACATTTGAGTAGCTCGGTTATCCGATAGGACTTGGTTTGGACACCAGATGGGGGCCATGTGTGGCTTGATGGCTGGACGGAGTTGGCACACTACCAACTAGGCTACATGCAAGTGCGGGAAGGCATCCCATGACTAACCGCATTGAGGGTAGATGGAGCATTTCCCGGGGTAGCCCACTCTCAGGTTGCGGGGCCCGTTTGGAGCCCCAGATGATCCCAGATGGCTGTGGGCCGAACGGAGACCATAGGTTAGTTGCTCTATTTTGTGCACCGGTTCTATCATGTGGTCGATGGCCTATTTCGGGACCAATTGGCCAGTTTGGGTGGAGCAGGTCGATCACCAAATTGGGTCTAATCGACTACGATTGGTGGCTATATAAAAGCGAGCCCGTGAAGCCCATTTCATCACTGGCTATAGCAACCCTGATTCCTTACATCCAGCCTCCGTCCTCTACTTTTTCCAGCTTGCCATCGAAGCTTCTTTCATAGGAGCGCACGGCTCTGAGGCTGTGCCATCTATTGTATCAAATCTACAATAATCAAATTTTTGATTCTCCATACTATCTAGTTTTCTCTCTTGCGTACGAGATCCTGTTATCTGTTGAGCATAGACGTTGTATTGTTTTCTCACAATATACACAAAGGTGGAGGCTGAAAACAATTTTTCTCTTCTTAGTTGTGAAAGCCAAAAGAACTCTCTCTAAGTACAAAAGGAATAGGTGAACCCTATATGTGGGTCTCAAACCAAACTCAGCTAACTAAGGTGGCATACTAACTGAGCCACTAACTAGAGTACATAAAGATAGCTGTCATCCAGCTATCATTCATGAGTGGTGTACCAACCCCATCTATAGCTAACAAGTGTGGTGGCCTATAGTTTTAAAAGATGCTCATAATTGGGCCAAAGCATGTTTGCCATGTCAAAGAGATGATAGGCCACTTGACAGTGATAGGATGCCCCATCAACCAATTCTCCCCTTGGGACCTTTTCAGAAATGGGGACTAGATTTTATTGGACCCATCAAACCTCCAACAAAGATTTTGGGTGCCACGGACTATTGTGCAAAATGGGTTGAAGCTATAGCACTCAAAACATTCAAGGCTAGGACTATGGCAAATTTCCTTTATCACAACATTGTCACTAGATTTGGTGTTCCTATTGAAATAGTGTCTAACAGAAGGACCCATTTCATCAACAAAACAATCAGGAAGATGTTGCATGAAAATCCTACATCTTATTACCCACAAGCTAATGGGCAGGTTGAGAGCTCCAACAAGCTGATGAAAAAAATGTATAGAAGAAGAATAGCTGATCACCCAAAGGATTGGGATCAACACTTGGATTTAGTGCTATGGGCACTTAGAACAGCACACAAGGTTGCAATTGGATTAACAACTTTCAGATGGGTGTATGGCTGTGAGGCAGTAGTGCCTATGGAATTTCTTGAAGGTAGCTTGAGAGTGGAAATAGATATAGACTATCCCCAGAAGATTCCATCAATTCCATGTTGGAACAACTTCTACACTTGGATGAGGATAGGCTCACAAGCTCACATACTACTGATATTATTCAGAAAAGGAGAGCAGCATGGATTTAGTGTTGATGTTCAAGAAGGGTTGTTTAGTGTTGATGTTTAACACAAAGTTGGGAAAAATTCCAGGGAAGTTTAGGCCGAGATATGGTGGCCCCTTCAAGGTACTTGAGGCTTTTGCTCAAGGCACCTTCCAATTGGCTAACCATCATGGCAATGCATTTGATAGACTAGTGAATGGTTTTAGGCTAAAACCTTATATTGGGCCTGACCCCACTCAAACAAAGATAAATACAATCTCTCTACAGCTCTCTATTCTATTGACATCAATTAAGATGATGTTTGTGTTTTGGCTATTCACGTTGAAGGATTTGTGTACAATAGACTATGACAAAAGTTTGACTCTACTACAGACAACCTTACTTCAGTCACTGAAAATATCAGGGCTCAGGAAACATACAATTGTGCTTCAGCAAAAACAACAAAGAATGACTCCAAAGAATACAACCAGAAACCAATTCTATGGGTTGCAACTTATTCCCACAAATTACAATGATACTATATCAGGTCACCAGGTTTTACACAAGGTAGCAGTGCATACACAACCTCCACTACAATTCTTAAAGGCAAGCTCAATGCGAAAGCTCTGAGCTTCATAGGATTTTACACATAGAAAAAAAGATCCAACCAAAGTACGCTTTTGATGGTGTCCATCATGTGCATGTGTGCTAAAAAATTGTTGCTCCCCACCCTCCTCATCTCTCTCTCTCTCTCTCTCTCTCTCTCTCTCTCTCTCTCTCTCTCTCTCTCTCTCTCTCTCTCTCTCTCTCTCCCCCCCCCCCTCACTCTCCCTCTCTCTCTCTCTCTCACACACACACACACACACACACATGTACGCACACGTACGTGCCCGTGCACGTGCATGTGCACACACACACGTGCATGTGCGTGTGTGCATGTACACACCCACGCGCATACATAAATGCACATGCTCGACTGTGCATGCACACACACACACATGTGAAGATTGTGGGAGAGAGGGAAGGAGTCTCACTTGAGGCTTTCTCACAATCACAATGGGGGAATACACACAAAGGTGGAGGCTGAAAACAATTTTCCTCTTCTTAGTTGTGTAAGCCAAAAGAACTCAAGTACAAAGAAATAGAAGAACCCTATATGTGGGTCTCAAACCAAACTCAACTAACTAAGGTGGCATACTAACTGAGCCACAAACTATAGTAGATAAGGATAGCTGTCATCATCCAGCTATTATTCGTGGGCGGTGTACCAACCGCATCTCCAGCTAACAAGTCGGTGACATAAGTACACAATGGTCACCCTGGCATATCTCGAGTGGAGCTCGATATCTCAACACTCCCCCTCGAGCTCAATCCCAAATCATGCACACCAAGCAGGTCTCTGAACTTGCGTAGCTTCTCTGCGCCCAATGCTTTCGTGAATATGTCAGCTACCTGATCCTCTGTGCTGTCATAAACTAGATCAATAAGACCTAGTAAAACCTTCTCCCGCACATAGTGATAATGCACCTCAATGTGCTTTGTTCTGGCATGAAAGACTGGGTTCTTTGCCAAGTGTATACTGCTCATGTTGTCACAATAAATGACAACCGGCCCATCTGTAGACTGATGCATATCATAGAGTAGCTTATGCAACCAAGCTACCTCACATACAGCCATTGCTACACCCCTGTACTCAGCCTCTGTGCTCGACAAGGCAACTGTAGGCTGTTTCTTGCTGCTCCAAGTGACTGCAGCACTCCCAAAAGAGAACACATATCCACTGGTAGATTGTCTATCAGAAATGCTACCAGCCCAATCAGCATCAGTGTATCCATGCAACTGTATCTGAACCCCAGCCTCATAAAATAGTCCATACTGCAATGTGGACTTCACATACCTGAGTATGCGTCTAGCCGCATCCAAATGCGGTTTCCTTGGAGCCTGCATAAACTGACTTACCAACCCAACAGCATAGCTCAAATTTGGCCTGGTAATAGTCATGTAAATTAAACTTCCTACTATGCATCTGTACATAGTAGGGTCTTCCAGAAGCTCACCTGCATCTGCGCTCAGCTTCACATTCTGCTCCAAAGGAACTGAAATAGGCTTACAGCCTGTCATCCCATATTTGGACAGCATGTCCAATCCATACTGCCACTGCAAGAGCTGTATCCCACTTGGTGATCTAATCACCTCAATGCCCAGGAAATAACGCAGCTCTCCCAAATCCTTCATCTCAAACTTCTGCCTCAATAGCATTTTCACATGAAGGATATCTTCATCACTATCACCTGTGATGATCAAATCATCAACATAAATGACCAGCAGCATAATCCCTTTCTCTGTTTTTCTCACATAGAGTGAGAAATCTGCCTTGGAAATCTGAAAGCCAATAGTGACAAGATACTGTCCTATCTTGTCAGACCATGCTCTAGGTGCTTGCTTCAAGCCATACAAGGCTTTCTTCAACCTGCAAACAAACTCAGGATGAGTAGCATGAACATAACCTGCTGGCTGCTCCATAAAGACCTCTTCTTGCAAATCACCATGCAAGAAGGCATTCTTTACATCCATCTGATGTAAAGACCATCCCTTTGATGTAGCCATAGCAATGGCTGCTCTTACGGTTGCCATCCTTGCAACCGGGCTGAAAGTTTCTTCATAATCAATGCCATATGTCTGTGCATACCCCTTGACAACTAATCTTGCCTTGTATCTATTCACAGAACCATCTGCATTGTGCTTGATCTTATAAACCCACTTACAACCAATTGCATTCTTGCCTTTAGGCAAAGGCACCAATTCCCATGTAGCATTAGCATCCAAGGCATCCATTTCTTCATCCATGGCTTTCTCCCATTTTTCATTTCCCATGGCTTGCTCAAAAGAAGTGGGTTCTGGTTCCTGTATCACTTTGACCATATAGGCATAGTGAATGGCTGTAAATCCATCATATTTCAACCTATCCACAGGATACCTAACCCTGGTAGACCTGCGCAAAATAGGCTCACTTCCAGGTGCTCTCAAAACATCCCTGGTCTTCCTTACTCCAGGTGTAACAACAGAAGGAATACCCAACTCATCATCAATGCTCTGTTCTGAGCCACTGGATTCACCATCCACATAAGAGTGACCTGCATTCACATCAAACATGGGCTGATCTACCTTCTCTTTTCCTTTTCGTGATACCTGCATACCACTATCTGCATTGCTTTGAGGGGATTCTCCTGATCTCAATCTGCCTGTCCATGGTGAAGTATGTGAACCACTGGTAGAGGACACTCCAGGTCCACTGATATTTTGTGATTGCTGCTGTGCATTCTGTGCATCATTACCATTTTGTGCATCTACATCAATCATCACATTTACTGGTTTATACCAGCTGCTCATCTCATCAAAAACAACATCTCTGCTCACTGTGAACTTACATGTAGAAGGGTTATAGCATCTATACCCTTTCTGCTGCAGAGAATAACCAATAAAGATGCACTTCTCAGCTTTTGGATCCAACTTGGACCTCAACTCATCTGGCACATGGACATAAGCAATGCAACCAAAAATCTTCAAATGAGAAATATATGGTTTCCTACCAGTATACATCTCCTCTGGCGTCATGCCATGTATTCCTGCAGTGGGAGTCCTGTTCATTATATAGACTGCTGTAGCAACTGCTTCAGCCCAATAATAATCTGGTAGATCTTTTTCATTTAGCATAGCCCGAGATACCTCTCCAATATGCCTGTTTTTTCTTTCTGCAATTCCATTTTGCTGTGGGGTATGACTGCATGAATATTGCTGCTTTATACCATGCTCCTGCAAGAACCTTGCAAACTCATTTGAGAGGTACTCTCCCCCTCCATCTGACCTTAGGCATTTTATTTGCAGGCCTGTTTCTTTTTCAACCATAGCTTTGAAAGCTTTGAAGTGCCCAAACACTTCACTTTTCTTTTTCATAAAATACACCCATAGTTTTCTGCTGAAGTCATCAATAAATGTGACAAAATAGTGACAGCCTCCAATAGATGCAGCTTTTGTAGTCCACACATCAGAGTGGATTAATTCCAATGGCTTTTTACTCTCTTGAACATGCCTAGGAAAAGGTTTCCTTGCATGTTTCCCAAATTGACAGGCTTCACAAATCTTGTGCATTTCTGCAACCTTGAATTTTGGCAATCTTGCAACAATATTTTGGGATTGCATTGATTTAAGTCGCTGTATATTAACTGAGAGTGCTCTCAACGGAAGCAAGAATGGAAGAAGGAGAGAGAGAGACAGAGAGCCACACAAGTTTTGGTGGGTGCAGAACCACCCTAATCTTCTTTTTCATTCATTTATATATGTGTTTGAGTATTGTACATAACTGGGGTTAAGGCACAGTGACCTTTAACCCCCACAACCTCCCACTTAAAGGATAATGTGCCTTTAAGGGAGAACAACCAATGAGCATACTATCCAATGCCCATCAATACACGACAATACTCAAACCGCTGACTAGGTAGACTCTTCGTCAGCATATCTGCAGGGTTATCATCTGTATGAACCTTGACAAGCTCTATGCGCTTGTCCTCAAGTACCTCCCTGATGAAATGATACCTGACCTCAATGTGTTTGGTCTTTGCATGAAAGACCAGATTCCGTGCTAGCTGAATAGCACTCATGGAATCACTATGCAATGTCGGTACACCTGTATGAATCCCTAAATCTCCCACTAGCCGATCAAGCCATATAGCCTCCTTGCAACCCTCTGTGGCTGCAACATACTCAGCCTCTGTGGTAGACAAAGCAACGCACTTCTGTGCGCGAGACATCCACGACACTGCACCACCTGCAAAGGTGAACAGAAGTGGATCTCCTACTATCCACATGCCCTGCATAGTCTGAATCTGTGTACCCAAGTACACGCATGTCTCCTTTACCAAAGCAAATGCACATCTCCTTGGTACCCTTCATGTACCTCATGATGCACTTAACTGCCTCCCAATGCCTCTTTCCTGGATTAGCCATATACCGGCTAACAACTCCCACTGCAAATGCAATGTCTGGTCTAGTAGCTATCATAGCATACATAAGACTCCCAACTGCTGATGCATAAGGAACCTTGGCCATCATGGCCCTCTCCTCATCTGATTTGGGACTATCTGTATGACTCAGTTTCACATATGGAGGCAATGGAGTACTCACTGCCTTCCCCCCCTCCATATTGAAACACTGTAATACTTTTGTAACATACTCTTTTTGTGAAAGCCAAAGGAGTTTCCTACTCCGATCACGCGTGATGCGCATACCAAGAATATGACCTGCAAATCCCAAATCCTTCATATCAAAGGCCTCATGCAACTTGGCCTTTAATGCATCTAGCTCATAAGTATTCTTGCTAGCCAATAGCATATCATCCACATATAGTGCCAGGATTATCAGGCTACTATCCTTAGCCCTTTTAGTGTAGAGGCAGTGATCAATTTCACTCCTTCTAAAACCCTGGGACCGAATGAAAGCATCAAACTTCTGATACCATTCTCTAGGTGCTTGCTTAAGACCATAGAGACTCTTTTTCAGCTTGCAAACTAAATGCTCTTTGCCCTTTTCTTCAAAGCCTTCCGGCTGCACCATGTAGATGTCCTCATGCAAATCCCCATGCAAGAAAGCTGTCTTGACATCCATTTGCATAAGCTCCATATCCTCTACTGCCACTAGTCCAAGCATGCATCTAAGTGTGGTCATCTTCACAACCGGAGAGAATATCTCATCAAAGTCCACACCCTTCTCTTGCTTGAACCCTTTAGCAACCAAACGGGCCTTGTATCTAGGCACATCATCACCTGTGACCTTCATTTTGTAGACCCATTTACATGGCAATGCTTTCTTTCCATGTGGCAAAGAAACCAAGTCCCAAGTCTTATTCTTCATAAGTGAACTCATCTCTGATTGCATAGAATACTCCCACTTGCGTTGATCCTCATGCATCATAGCCTCTCTGTAGCAAGAAGGCTCCCTGCAATCAGTAAGCATCACATAGTCTACCCCTGGAACAAACCTATCAGGCGGTCTAGACACTCTAGATGATCTTCTCAAGGGCATTTCAGCTTGCTGTCCCACTTGCATATCAGCCACATTTGGCTCATCATTTCCACCAATAGATGATCCATCATCTACCCTTGATTGTATACCTGTGGGAGTACTTGGTTGTACCATTTCTTGCACATTTGGTGCATGGACAGCTTGCTGCCTATCAACATATGCAGGTGGATTCACATCCTGGAAAGTGATTCTCCTCATTTCCACATCCCTCATGGGTGCCTTATGCATCTTCTTCTCATTGAAGACCACATCATGGCTGCGTATGATCTTCTTTGCTTCTGGATCCCAGAGACGATAGCCCATCTCTCCACTTTCACCATAACCTAGAAAGATGCATTTCCTAGACTTAGGATCTAGCTTCTTTCGAAGCTCTTTTGGCACATGTGGATATGCCTCACACCCAAATATACGCAAATGAGAGTAAGAGGGCTTCTTGCCACTCCATGCCTCTTCAGGAATACCACCATCCAAACTCTTACTAGGTGATCTATTGATCACATGCACTGCAGTCTTCATTGCCTCAGCCCAAAAACCACCAGAAAGACTTGCATTGGAAAGCATGCATTGCAACCTTTCTTGAATGGTACGATTCATCTTTTCTGCAACTGGATTTTGCTCTGGAGTACGAGGGGATGTGAGCTCCCTCTTAATCCCACGTGTATCACAGAAATGCTGAAAGTCATGAGAGAGATACTCTCCACCATTGTTAGTCCGTAGGCATTTAAGCGTTCTAGCTGACTGATTCTCAACCAAGGCCAGCCATTTCTGAAATACCTGGAACACATCACTCTTCCGAGCTATAGCATAAGCCCACACTTTCCTAGTTGCATCATCAATGAATGTCACATAGTATTCAGCCCCGCCTAATGACCGTGTAGGCATGGGACCACATACGTTTGAATGCACCAAATCAAGCATTTCAAACTCTTTCTTTCCCCTTCTTTTATGGGATGATTTAGTCTGCTTCCCATAGAGACAGTGCTCACAAAATTCAAAATCAGAGAAACTCAAATGCGGTACATAACCCAAATGGCATAAGAGTTTCATTCCATTCTGGCTCATGTGCCCCAACCTGCAATGCCACAAAGAAGTGCTTGGCTGCTCGGTTATTTGCAACAACATGATCAAATACCCCTGATACATGTAAGGGATACAAAGTCCCACACTTGGCACCCCTGGCCAAAAGCATAGAGCCCTTCTGAATTTTCCAACTCTGAAAGCCAAAAGTGGTGTGAAAACCAGCATCATCTAGCTGACCCACTGAAATAAGACTCTTGGTCAACTTAGGCACATGTCTCACATGTTTCAAAACAAATGCAGACCCATTTGCAAAAGAAAACTTTATGTCACCTGCTCCCACTATGTCACATGCATAGTCATTTCCAAGATGCACACAACCTGTCTTTCCACTATCATAAGTGGAGAACCATTCCCTATGGGGAGTAACATGGAATGAAGCACCAGAATCCAAAATCCAATCCTAGGAATATGCATCATCTGAAGTGGTAAGCAACTCTGCAGATTAACTAGACATGAAGAGAACATCATTGTCACTATCACGTGTGACTGCATTGATTTCCTCGATCTTCACTTTTCCTTTGTCCTCCCTTAGACTCTCTTCCTTTTGATTTGCACCCCAATTTGCATTCTTTTTCTTTATCCTTTTGCTCTCTTTTCAGCTTGTAGCAATCCTTTTTCATATGGCCCTTCTTGCCACAATGGTAACACTCAATGTTCCGTGCCCTGGATTTGCTACGAGACTTCCCTCTTTCTTGGGACTTCCCCCTGAACTGTGATCTGCCCCTTTGCACATTTAAGGCTGCATCCTGCTTGTTGCCATCCATAGACTTCCGTCTAATCTCCTCGGCCAACAAGCTACCCACAACATCATCAAATTTCAGTACTCCACCAGGTGCAGAGTTACTGACAGCTGTACGAAAGGTATCCCATGAGGATGGCAATGAACATAAGAGAAATATTGCCTTAGTCTCCGCATCAAAATTCATTTTCTGAGCCTGAAGCTGGCTGAAAATAATATTGAATTCATTCAAGTGAGAAGCAATGGAGACCCCTTCCTTCATCTGCAGCTCAAACAACCTCTTCATGAGGTAAACTTTACTAGAGGCAGTTTCCTTTTCATAAGTGGCACACAGTTTCTTCCACAAATCTTCCGTAGTCTGCTCATTTACTACTGTGAAATAAACTGACTCTGCAAGATGAAGTCTAATAGTAGACTTTGCTAATGCATCCAACTCATTCCAATCATCCTCAGACATATTTGCAGGCTTAGCTTCAATCCCTGCCAAGGATTTAATCTGCTTCTTTTGAATAAGCACATCCCTTATTTGTTCTTTCCACAAAGAAAAGTTTGTCCCATCAAACTTTTTAATGCTGAAAAACTCCTTTTCAGACGTGGAAGAGGATGCCATGATGCAAATGAAACAAAATCCCAAATGCTAGTGCCTGTAAGAGAGAATCACAGCAAATACTAGGTGCACCCAAATGTATAAGCCACAATAGAGTGAAATATCACCAAAATTCAAAGCTCAAAGCATCAAAAGATGCATCTGACTCATGTGCATATACTATGCATCCATATGAGCAAATCTGGCCCAAAAGAAAATGCCAATAAGTGCCAAATGACTCAAGCATAAACACTGTCCACTGGCATATGCATCAATAATGTCTCATCCAAGAGAGCATAGCACTATCAGTGCATCACCTGCAATGTGTCAAAGCTGTCCCTCAGCTTAAAATAGCATCCATGTGCAAAGCGTCCATAAAAATAGCATCCCACAAGGCAATTTGGGTCTATCAGCGCATCCAACAAGGACCGCAATGCATCCAAATGGCCTATAAATCATCCACTGCAACCCAATGCATACCACGAATGAGCGCACACTGCTCAAACTGCAACCAGAGTGATCTGCATAAGGTATGCTCAAGAAATCATAGTCCTACGGTAATGAGCGCTTCTGAAAATAGAACCTGAGATGCTTCAAAACATGGGCGCCATTGCATAATCGGACTCACAAGAAAATCTGCAAATATCTCTCTTCTGCCAGAACTCCAAAATCCCAACCGATGAATGAGAAATGGGAGTCAACACTTATCCACTGCCATGTGGCATAAATCTAAGGTTTCAAAACCTTAGCATGAAAAATGCATAATAGAGAGACGAAATCGAATACACAGAGATTTATAACTCTGAAAATCCTCCACCGAATCATGCAAGAACTCATAGGTAGGGGTTTTTGGGCGTCCGGAACGCAATGGGATAGACGGTTTTGGAAACCGTGGTCTCAATCATTGGGTCCAACACACGGACTGAAAAACGTTTTTGGAAACAGAGCTATCTGTAAACTCCACCGGAGTGCGAATGATGAGCAACATAGAAGTTTTAGGACCTCCTGAGTCCACCGGAACTGACAGATCTGCAAATGGTTGCTCCAAACTTGAGTTCCAACACCCGGGCAAAAAACGCAGGAACTGACACAGTGAGTCAGAAATCCGCTGAAATGATCCCAGATTCAAGAATGAAGGTGTTTCTAAGCTCCTGAAGTAATGTGGACACCAAAAGCAAGCAATATGTGCCTCTACAAGTCAATATGGAGTCTCTGTCATCGAACGGAACAGGGAAAAGCTCAAAAAACGACTTTTTCTTTGAAAGCTCTTAACAAGCTCTCAAAACCACTTTGCAATGCCAAAGTGACTTTTCCAAAGGTTCCTCCAAGGTCTCTGCACACTCGGATGCAAGTAAAGTCACCCACAAAGCTTCTCCTTCCTCCCATAGAGCTGCTGAGCTTCCAAGCATTCACGCACGCTCAGCTAGATCACCCGAGCTCTGATACCAGTTGAGAGTGCTCTCAACGGAAGCAAGAACGGAAGAAGGAGAGAGAGAGACAGAGAGCCACACAAGTTTTGGTGGGTGCAGAACCACCCTAATCTTCTTTTTCATTCATTTATATATGTGTTTGAGTATTGTACATAACTGGGGTTAAGGCACAGTGACCTTTAACCCCCACATTAACATGACCAATGCGTTTGTGCCAGATATCAATATCTGCAACTACACCGGTCCCATGTGCAAACATTGCTGCACTCAATTCCGGCATGTCTGCATCCAATGTAAACATCCTGCCCTTCTTCTTTCCTTTTGCTATCAAGCGACCATTATTTTTCATATCCTCAACAAAGCATCCATGAGGATTAAATCTAACCTGCAAGCCCTGCTCAACCATCTAACCAACAGAAACCAGGTTCTTGGTGATGTTCGGGACATGAAATACATCAGATAAGTATTTGTTTTTCCCATCCTGCATAGACAAAGGAATTTTGCCAATCTGCACAATAGGATGTGCAGTATCATCACCAGTCTCCACAAATCCTGGCTTTTCCATTTTCCTTGCATCTTGCATCCATTCTGCATGACCTGTCATGTGGTTTGATGCACCTGAGTCAACATACCACACATCATTTTGTTCTTCTGCACTTGTCACAGAATTGGTCATATGCTGCACCATAAATAGATGCTCATTTCTATCATCACCCTACCTGCTAGAAGATGCATAATTGCCTTGCTGCAATTTTCCATTCATAATGTCATTCTGCTTTTTGTAGCAGTCCTTAGCCATATGACCCATTTTGCCACAATAGTAGCATTCAAAATTGCTGTTTGCATTTTGGCTTCTCTGCCATCCACCACGGCCTCTTTGGCTCCCCCTGCCTCTAGAGTTACCACGTCCTCCTGCATAGGACTAGTTTTCTTGCGTTTGCTGCATATTTTGATTTCTACCACGGCCTGCAGATCGGCCTCCTCTACCTCTGCCTCTACCTCTGCCAGCATTTGAGTAGAAGACAGTTTCTTTTGAAGTTCCTGCTGAAGAAGATGCACCCCCATTTCTCTGCTCTTCAGAAATTAGAAGAGCAATCAACTCCTCAAAATCAGGAAAGTTTTCACGGACGGCAATGGATGTCCGGAACTGTGCATAATCCTTTCCTAGACCATTCAAGGTCACAGAAACCAAATCATCATCATCCACTGGTGACCCAATGGAAGCAAGTGCATCTGCAATTTTCTTCACTTTCATGTGGTAGTCATTTACGCTCAAATTTTCTCTCTGCACATTGTGCAACTCCTGTTTGAGTTGCATTTTCCTGGCTTGCGTATTTGTGCTATACATTTTTGCCAAAGTATCCCATGCCTCCTTTGGCGTATTTGCATCCTGAATGTGCACAATCATGGAGTCCAAAATACTGATAGACAGCCAGTACATAACTTTCTTGGCTCTCTCATGCCATCCTTTGAATGCCTGCATTTCCTGTTGACTGGGAACATTAGGAAGAACAGGTTCTTCTTCATTTCCTGTAATGAATTCCCAATAGCCTTTTCCCATCAAGAAATTCGTCATTCTAAACTTCCATGCCTGGAAGTTGTTCTTGTCAAGCTTTTCAGTGACAATCTGTGAAAGAGAATCAGATGCCATTACAGAACACTGCAAAATATTCTGTCACTGCAAAAAACACAGCTTTTGCCTCACACGGGCAGATCTGCAAAACTGACGAAAGTGGTATTTCACCACACAGTCACTTCCTAGTGACGATTTTGCATCAACAGGCAACAGGCATGAATCTGTAACTCCCAATATCTCTGCACACAGGCATACGATGCAAAATCTGTGGCACCTTTCCACCGACTAGCCGCGCAGTGGTCGCACAGCAAAAAATAGGGCCTTTTTCTGAGTGCCTGCGAAGAACTTCTGCCTTTAAAACGGGCCCCAAAACGGCCTCAAATCAGAAAAACAAAGTCACTGAGGGCTTTGCCCATATCCCGCAGCATATACTACGCTCTCGCCACACCGCGAAGGGCGTCTCAATCTGAAACAATGAACTCCTGCATTTCTGGCTGTGCTACCTGCAGAGATTTGCTCCCAAACTCGAAATAGGAAAGCAACACTGGTCCTCTTACCAAGACACCACGAACTTGGCTTGCTTTCTTGAGCTCCTTACCACGAACAAGGCTCTGATACCATGTGAAGATTGTGGGAGAGAGGGAAGGAGTCTCACTTGAGGCTTTCTCACAATCACAATGGGGGAATACACACAAAGGTGGAGGCTGAAAACAGTTTTCCTCTTCTTAGTTGTGTAAGCCAAAAGAACTCAAGTACAAAGAAATAGAAGAACCCTATATGTGGGTCTCAAACCAAACTCAACTAACTAAGGTGGCATACTAACTGAGCCACAAACTATAGTAGATAAGGATAGCTATCATCCAGCTATTATTCATGGGCAGTGTACCAACCGCATCTCCAGCTAACAAGTCGGTGACATAAGTACACAACGGTCACCCTGGCATATCTCGAGTGGAGCTCGATATCTCAACAACACACACACACACACACACACTTTCATGCTCTATGACATCACTCTTTTCAACAACCAATCAATCATATTGCTAATCTATGCAATTTCCTTGTTAATTCACATTGCTAAATTGAATGACAAATCTATAACTAATTCATTCAAGATTATGACTCTTTCGATTCAAGATACTTTGACATCAAACGCACGTGCGCACACACACAGAAACACACTCACACATGTGCACATGAACGAACACACACACACACACACATGCATGCGTGTGCACACACACACACACACACATACCATTTCACTCTCCATGATGCCACTATTCTTAACAAGTGGTGTTAATCATATTGGTAATCTATGCAATTTCATTATCAATTTACACCGAGCTAACTTCACCTACAAACCTATAGCTAATTAGTTCAAGATTTTAACTCTTTTGATTTTGGATATTTTGACATTGCACACGTGCACATGAGCATGTTCACACACACATAGATGCAATTTTATGCTCAATGACGCCAATATTCTCAACATGTAGTTAATCATATTGTTAATCTATGCAGTTCCATTCTCGGATAACACCTTAACACATTAATAGTATCATTAACACATAGTTAATCATATTGTTAATCTATGGAGTTCCATTCTCGGATAACACCTTAATAACAAACTTATAACTAATTAGTTCAAGATTCCAACTCCTTCAATTGTGGAAGGGATGTTCAAGAAAAACAAGCACCTTTTGCAATCAAGACTCAATTTGGTTCTCGATAATTTGGCCGAAGGCTCAAATAAGTGATGAGGAATTGAAAGGAGCCCTCAGGCTCACCAAGAAGGAGAAATGAATCTAGGGAGACTTATGGGACCAAGAGTAGGACAAATGGGTGGAAGACAAAAATCTGATGATTAAATTCCATCTCAACATATTCGACCTACAGATAATTCATGAGAGATAGAGGCTCTAGACAAGAGAAATCCTGTCGTGGATGGGAGGCTGCCTTAGACCATCCCTCAGGGAATTTAGATGGACTGGACAAAACCAGTTAAGTTCGATCCCAATCTTGGTAGAAGGTGAGGAAGAAATACTAATGACACTCAACCTAAAAGCAGGAGTTTTTCTTGGGGGATGTGGGTGAAGAGATTCGAAAAAGTATGGGAAAAAAACATCTATGAGCTACAAAAAGGAGTCTGGGCAGCTAAAAGAGCTCGTAGGATCGAACACGAAGATGACAACTGCAAGTGATGTAGAAGCACCCAAGAGGACATTCTGCACTTATTTCTCAATTATAGATAGTCCAAAACATTATGGTCTTCAGCCTAGTTCCCCGTCACGCTCAACTATCGCTAAACTACATTTATCTCCTCCTAGGAGACACCCCTAACAAAGCTCTACCAAATTGGAACACCTTTCAAGCCTCAGCACTTTGGTCAATATGGTTCTCCCGGTGTGCAAAAGATTTTAATGATGAAATTTTTGGTGCTACTAATGTCTTCTTAAATTCATGTTTGCAACCAGAAGCGCAGTGACATTAAGATCCTCACAATTCAAACGCAGATATAGGCACTCGCTTAGAAAGAATATGATCTTGTCCATGAAGAAAATAGCCTACTGGATCAGATACGATATTTGCAGAAAAGGAAGCAAATGAAAGAGAATAGCCTCAATACCAAGAGAAGGAAAGGCCGACCCCTCTGTAGACCACTACTCCTCCTTTTTCTCCTGATCCTTTCTCTATACATGCCAGTGTGTCTAAAGAGTGAGCAGAGTTGCAAAGTGGCATATTAAAAAGCTCTAGCCTCGTTGAACTGCAGAAAGTTTCACCAAGCCCACCCTCATACAAAAGACTAGTGTCTTGTGCGGACTCTGCGAGTGTATCAGCTAAAGTGCGAAATGAAATCATGTCAAGGGAACAATTCATGTAGACCCTACAAAGACTAGCAAGGAAATCCAAAGAAGAGTCAAGGACGGCCGAGAAATGATGACGTCCATGTCCTCACCTTCACATTCCAAGCGCAATTGTCATGAAGGTGGTGTCCCACATGGAGCTGAAGGAAGAAGACAAGTAAAATGCCTCCCAAATCAGCTGACAGACACTTAGATATCAGTATGGCCTCCCCTCGTGCAGGGGAAGGAGTGGTTTTGTTGTTTTTGTTGATGTAAAATTCTTGACTTTATAATATAAACCCGCATTTTATCAGGAAAAAAAAGATTCCAACTCCTTTGATTTAAGATATTTTGACATCGCACATGCACGCGTACAACACACACAAACACACATGATTTGATGTGCAATGACTCTACCATTCTCAACAACTGGTTTATCATACTACTGAATCTATGCAATTTCATTGTCAAGTCACACCGCTAACTTTAAGGACAAACTTATAACTATTTACGTCAAGATTCTAGCTCTTTCAATTTACAATATTTCAACATCACAATCTGGTTATCTTCATAATAATGGCATACATCCATGTCTTATGATTGTTTTGTTAATCTCAAGATACCATGGGGATACCATGTGCTTTATTGTTCATGAGATTTCATGACATATGTACTTTTTAAGGAAAAGTACATATCATGAATTGTGTGGACTCCCATGTATTTCAAAAGTATCGTCTCCATATTTCCCTCTGAAATGTCATCCACTTGAGGGCATAATAACAAAACAAGTGACAATATATTAAACAAATTCGAAGCAAATGATTTAAATAATGAAGCCTAATGTAAAAGGCTGTCACATACTCTTTTATACTCGCTTGAAATCGTAGTCACCTCCATGTCTGTACCTTGAATATCTTTTAAGTTCTAATTCAAATAAAAAATTGAGATTAAAATCAAGGTATAAAGACTTCAAATCATAGAAAATAAATTCTAAATATAAGAATACCTTGCATCTCTTTCCTTGGGATTTATCACTTCTTTGCACGGTCTTCTCTTCTAAGTGATCTCTCATTTTTTCACACCTATGAATGATAAACAACAAGTAGTGTTAATGCCATTGGAAAGAATTATGTAAAGAATACAAGAATACAAAGTACTTGCTTTACTTTTAAAGGGTATTGCATAAACGAAAACTTTTACCTTTCTCTTTTGTTCACTTTTTCTAGACATTTCATTCGTAGAATCAATCACATTTGATATTGGATTCTAAAAATATGACAAAATTAAATTAAAACTTGTCTAAAAAGAAGATGCTGATCACAATTGAATGCCAAAAAATAGCTTCAATCATAAGCATATCTAAAAGATAAAGGCAATTCATACCTTATCTTCATTTGTAGTGATGTCATCATGAAGCATCTTAGAAAATGTCATCTCATTCATATCAGCATTCGCTTCACCATAAGATTCCTGACATAAAATATTCAAGATAGATGAATTGTGAATAACTGAATGGTTAATAATACTTTTTCAAAATAGAAGACAACTCATGATTGAAACTTACACACCTGATCAGAGTGATAATACTCAAACCCTTCAAATCTCTTCGCCATGAACTTATCTATCTACACAAAAGAACATATGATTTTATTAAAGAAAACATTTTATATTCTTTATAAAATTAAAAACATATCTTTTATTGGAAATGCTTCAACAACCTTCGATGTTGGACATCCTTGTCCATAAAATTCTCCTCCAATAGAAATTGAATTTCCAATAGTGCTAATGAATTAAATAATCCAAGTAAGATGTCACATAAATTACACGAAAAAGTATAATTTTTTACTAAAAGTAGAGAACCATTCAAGGTATTAATATAAACATACCTTCTTTGAAATTGGATTACGTGGAGACTCGTCAATACAAGGAGTAGTTGCTTGAGGCTCCATATATCCCTAAAAAGTTTCAAATAGACATACAAAATTTTATTAAACTCTTATAGATCATTTTGAAATCCAAAGGAATGAGAACTTAGTTCAATTGGTATACGATATTCTTAATTTTTCTTGAAAAAACATATCTTTCAAATGCATAGACAACCTGAGATGTTGAATATCCTTGTTCACAAAATTCTCCTCCAATAAAAATAGAATCTCCAATAGACTGCCAATGAATTAAATAATCCAAGTAAGATGTCACATAAATTACACGAAAAAGTATAATTTTTTACTAAAAGTAGAGAACCATTCAAGGTATTAATATAAACATACCTTCTTTGAAATTGGATTATGTGGAGACTCGTCAATACAAGGAGTAGTTGCTTGAGGCTCCATATATCTCTAAAAGCTTTCAAATAGACATACAAAATTCTCCTTAAACTCATATAGATCATTTTGAAATCCAAAGGAATGAGAACTTAGTTCAATTGGTATATGATATTCTTAATTTTTCTTGAAAAAACATATCTTTCAAATGCGTCAACAACCTGAGATGTTGAATATCCTTGTCCATGAAATTCCTCTCTAATAGAAATAGAATCTCCAATAGATTGCTAAAGAGTTAAATAATCCAAGTAAGAAGTGGCACAAATTATGCAAATAAATACAAATTTTTACTTCACGCTAGAGAACCATTAAATGTATTGAACATACCTTCTTTGAAATTGAATTATGTGGAGACTTGTCAATACAAGGACTAGTTGCTTCAAGCTCCAAATTTCTTTGAACTTTGCTCGTTTCGTCCTTTGAAACACAATAGAATACATTGACTAGATCATATCTATATTGCAAATATATAGTTTTATAAAATATCACATAATTGAAAGGCTAACTCACATTATTTACAAGGGCCCTCTTCTTCGAGTATTTCCTACTAGACTGCTTTGAGGAGATCCACCACCTGTATATATCTTCCTCTCCCTAGCTATATTCAACTCCACTAAACTTTAGAGGCACTATCTCATGATGACGCTCATGGATGATGCCTTTAATATGATGTTGTTCTTCCTTTTTATGCCGTCGATCTATAACAGTCTCTATTCCCTTGAACCACCTTCGTACACGATGGTAGTTTTCTAACAATAGAGAATCCTGGTCTCTAAAGCACTTTTCTAGAAGCTCTTTCCCATATAGCTTGTTCTTATCCCTACAGATCATTTTGGGTGGTTTAAACACCTCATCATATGATGGTGTAAAACTTACCCCTAAGATTGGAGGAACAGAAACTTGAGATTTATCTTGCAAAGAGAGACGCTCCTTGTTCTCTTTGAAGGACACATACTTTGATTCATCTCCCATAGGCATTTTCCCTATATAAAAAACATACATGCCAGAAATTCAGCCACCTTCTTTCTCTAAGTGGATAGCATACGTGCCATAAAGTCAGCCACATGCATTCTCCAAATGGATCTACACACATGCCATAAATTAAACCCCCTTCTCCCATAAATTCAGCACCCTCCCTTACATCCAAATGCATGAAGATACATGCCATAGATTCAGCCTCTTGCTCCCATAAATTCAGCCCCCTCCCTTACATCCAAAGGGAAAAACATACATGATATAAATTCAGCCACCTATATTCTCCAAGTGCATAACATACATGCTTACAAATCAGCCCTTTCTTTCTGTAAATGCAATGAATAGAGCCCATAAATTCATAAAACAGTTCTCTTCACCCAAAAATTCAGCCTTCTCCCTTAAAGACAAATGCGTAAATTCAACCTTCTCCCTTAAATCCAAATGCATAAATTCAACCTTCTCTATATGTTCAACCCCTTCTTTCTCCAAATGCATAACATAAATCCAACAAAAAAATGACATATTTTTAATTGAACTAACCATGGAATCCAAGAGTCCAAGGAAACTTGCATCTTCACTCATCATTTTCTTTAGTAGGGCCGCCATGTCCATGTTGGCACTAGCCATCTTGATCATACACAACATAAGCATAAAAGAGTTTAGTTATTGTTAGTATGAAATAAAAACACACAAAATAGAAATAGATGTAAAAGGAAATGAAATACAAATACGTACCAAATCCGTTTTCTAATTCCTTGAATGATGTTAACTTCATGTATCCTAGCTACATGCCTAAGATTGGCACATGATAGGAACTATCTTGGCTTTGTCCTTAACTACCATGTTCTTTGTCTTGATAACTTTCCATGTCTCGTTGACAGACACACAAAACCACCAATCCTTCCATTCGTTGTCTTCCATCTCTTTTCCTCTGTGTGAACCGGCTTTATCCATGCTACTTTAACTTGATTTAGCGTGTGATCTACATCTCTGACAACGGCATACTTGAGATCATTTGGTGAACATATTGTATCTGCAAGACGAGACTTTAATAAAACAATATCATTCTCCTCTAGCCAAGGAGGAATACATCCAATGCAACCAGGCTGGATTAAATGTGTTCTCAATCCTAAATCTTTTGTCTCATATGCAATGATACCACCTCCATGCTGTAGAGGAATAAACTTATGCAATAAAGAACTAATTGGCCTTATACAATTCTAGGTGTATGGCAAATATGCATTTTGTAGGACACTCATGCCAGTGGTGCCATCAACATCTAATATTTCATATCCTCTTTCAACAACAATGCGTTGCCTATAGTAGTGTGCTCCAAAGAATAGTTGCATGTCACCATTATGCTGAAAGGAAAAAAACGATGCTATGCATGCTTTCCAGTGTCCCACACTAGAGACTAATGTTGCATCCTCTTCAGACTTTACGATAACCTTATCTTCACTCTTATAAACCTCACCCTTAAACATAATTTTCTTATATTCTGTTATACTCTCAATCCCGAATTGAAGATTTTGCTCTACTTGTTGCGTATCTAACTTTTGGCTTCTTTCTTGCTATTACAATACCCTTTTGGCCAATGACTCTTTGGCAAGGATAGTCTTTCGCATGCAATGTAGCTAAACTCCATAAATGTTTCACTTTTTCAATAAATGATACATGTATCAATCCTAAAGAATGCCATTGAGGACAGTCATAACATCCATGTTTGTCCACTAAATATCCGACATGTGAAAAATCTCCTTTGATGATAGTTTGCATATGAGATCTCACTGTCCTTATTGTTTGTTTTGATGCTAGCATATGTTGAGACCATACGCTCATATATGTAGCACCAAAACCCATCGTGGCTGCCATGTCGCAAAATATCATCAAGAAATTCTCCAAAACATGCAACATGCTCTAATGGAGCTGAGTTTCTTCCAATCCACTCTTCTGATCTTACTCTCCACCCTCAGAGTGTTTATGTCTTCTTGAGACCAGCCATTACTTCTAGTATAGTTATAAAAGGCATGAGCAATATCTATGATCAAGAGACCCAAATCATAGAATTTCTTAGGAATACCTTGGACTTCACTCAGGACATAAGGAAGACACCATTGTATGAACTTTTGTGTTTCCTCTGCCTTGTAACTCTCAAAATACTTGCTAGGAAACCTTGGCCATTGACCATATCGGATGGAATAAGGTGTGGCCAATGTCATTCTATGAGTTGCTTCATCGATTTCTTTCTTCACTCTATTATCGATATCTCTCATTAAAGAGCTCATGTACTTTGAAAACATATTCAATGCTAGTATATGCATACAATCGTACACAAGATCAAGAGATAAGTCGGACCCATAAAGATCATTTAATCTCCATAGACATGATCTACCTGAAAGACCAGCCTCTTTAAGAATGTCTTCACGTTGTGTTTAAGTGCTTGCTCGCTCTGCAAGAAGCAAGTCTCTCAACATATCTTTTGTGGACCTCTTGGCTGGAGCATATCTGAATTGGATATCTGAATTGGAATTTATTTTGGTCATAAAGGTATCGACTCGATCCTTCACATTCTAAAGTAGCTATAGGTTTGTCTACGACAAAAAGCTTGGCCAACATCTTTAAAAGCTCCAATCTTACATTGAGCTGGATGGTCACCAGTCACCATCATAAGCATAGCACGTGCTTTGAAGGTTTGGGATAAATGGCTATCACGCCCAAAAATTAAAGGCATTGGATAATTGAAATCTATATCAATTCCATCTATGAACAAACTTTCTAATTCATCTATCAAAGGTTTCATAAAAACATGAAACAGTTTGCTTGAGCGTCCTATAATTTTTTTGCAACTAAATGGAATGAACAAGACTGGTATTGCTCCAATTATGGACTTCTTTCCACAATTGAGAACCTTTATCTCGACAATGCCACAATTCTTCTGCATTGTTCTTGATGTCTGGAACCCATCCCAGTGCAATAAGAGAGCAAAATTGCGTGGATCTCCCTGTATATGTAAACAAAGACACATTTAGAGTACAACATTACATGTAATCCTTGAACATAAATTAATTAGAGACCACACATAGTATAAATTAGGAAGATTTACCTTACAGAGTCTTTGGGGACCTTGTATCAGAGCTCGACAAGCCTTGCAAACAAATTTGTAAATTTTCTCACTTCTTTCCAACCCTCCAAAAGTGCTTCCAATTTAAGTGACGAAGGCAATGCTGTATAAGCTTGTTTGCAATACCCCTTCTCACATACCAATGGCAACTCAAACTCCGATTCTGGATCCCAAAACTCTTTAACACTTTTACATTTACTGCCATCCCAAAACTCATCAATTCTAATATTTTCATTAGAATTGTTCGATACCAACCATTTGTCTTTATTTCGCCACATTTCCAATAATTCGTGGCATAAAGATCTACTTTTAGTAAGTAGTTTCAATTGTTCACCAATGGAAATGTAGTCAAAACATAACATTTCCTTTCTAGGCACTTCACATTTCTCACACTTCTCACAACATGTTCAACAATCACGCATTAATTTTCTCTTTCCAGTGACATTTCTATTGCATTGGCATTCAACAGTGTTACCACTATAAGCATCCTCTTTGCTTGGTAAATAGAGTATTGGAGCATGTATGGAATCCTCTTTTCCTTGACATATTCTATATCTCTTTGATTCAACCATTCCAAGCCTTGTCAACATAGTAGTTAATTGCTCCCAACAGGTGGGAACAGTATTTCCATTTAGACTTCCATCCCATGTTTTTGGAAGTTGGACCAATAGTTTATTCAGACTCGATCTTTTTGCGCCTTCATGTGTTGTAGACCTAGGACCACCCATATCTCCAAATAGAATTTTAAGCATACTATCTTGAAACTCCATTGAAGCTTGATGTCCATCCCAAAGAGCTTGCAACTCAATCAATCTTTGTATGATTTTATCAGCAAGAGATAAATGGCTATCCTCTCCTAAAGCATCCATGTTATCCTCTTTATCATCCAATCTATCCTCTCCTAAAGCATCCATGTTATCCTCTTCATCTCATCCAACCTATCCTGTTCATGCATATGAGTAAATTGATCATTTCCTTCCATCTGATGCATAAGCTCATTATTCTCCTCTTCTTCAGGTCCAGAAAAGCTAAAGTGTGGAGCATGCAAACCAAGATTTTTTGCAATAGTTTCAAATCGCTCATCAACTTGCATATGCCTTGCATAAGTTGATGGAGCGACCAAGCAGCCACCATGGCAATAAGTTTCACATCTACACCATACCCACCTCCGTCAATTAGATGATTCAATGAGTTCTTCATTCACTACAGTATCATTGTCAATAGAGTTCTCCTCATTCACGTTCCTCAAAATTGATGCGTGTAAGTTTCCAATGAAGTCTTGTTGCAAATGCACATAATACGTTCTCCGGCTCACATCTTGATAGCCAAGAGGCGAATGCCTACACCTATAATTGCATCTACATCTCTGTAGGCTATCATCTGTTGCCATCTAGAATAAGGCACATGAAATCATAAATAAAACACCCTAGAGAACAAACACTTACATAAGCTCAACAAAGTCCATCACAAGCATAGAGACATAGCATTTATAAACATGTATAAACACAATTTAAAATAAACACACATAGTAGGGTCCTAAGTATGGGCAACTAGTGCCAGTCGTATAGACGGCCTCCCAATAGATATCATCAAAGCAGCCTCACCCATGGTAAAACCGTAGGTAAGCCACTGTAGGCCATGCAAATGCACACCCTAGCAATGACTCCATGGATAAAGAAGGACTATACCTGTGAGATTTTGTCAATTCTGGTACTTAGCTCCCACATATAGGACCATAGATACGTGTCTAGCATAGCATAAGTGCATAGCATATCAAAACTTTTATAAACATGTATAAACACACATAAAATAAAAACACATAGAAGCATAAATAAAAGCATAAAGATTTTAAACATGAGCTTTATATTATACATTTAAGAACAAAAGCATTGTAACAATCGTAGAATTAAACACGAGCTTTATATTTATATACATTTAAAAACTAAATCTGTTCCAATCTACTCTTCCAATCTTAGCATACATGCCTATTTTAAAATTACTTTAAAATTAAGGAAAAGTAAAGGCACACATGCAATTGCAAAGGTTTACTTTAGCATGATAGGCATAGAAGCATAGGCATGCCTTCACATAAGCATAATTTCCAGACAAGCATCGGCATAGAAACATAGACATGCATAGGCAATGGCATTCACATAAAGCATAAAGAAAATAGAAGCATAGGCAAATAGGCAAGCATAGGCTAGCACATATAGAAACATAGGCAAATAGGCAAGCATAGACTAGCACATAAAGCAATAGGCACTAGGCAATGGCATTCACATAAAGCATAAAGCAAATAGAAGCATAGGCAAATAGGCATTCACATAGAAACACTTACATAAGCATTAAGCATAAAGAAGGCATCCATAAACATTTAAAGAGTAGATCCATAAAGCATAATTTCTAGACAAGCATAGGCATATAAGCATTCACATTGGCATATAGACATATAGAAGCATCGACACAGGCATACATGAACATAGATGCATAGGCATATATAAACTTAAATCATAGGCATTAAGAATAAAGAAGGCATCCATAAACATTTAAAGAGTAGATCCATAAAGCATAAAGCATAAAACAGGCATAGGCATTCACATAGATGCATAGACATAGACATTCACATAAAGCATTCATTAAATAGGCATAGAAGCATAGACTAAAGAAGCATAGGCAAATAGGCATTCACATAAAGCATAAACTTAATAGGCATGGCCATAAAGCATGTAGAGACATAAGAAAGCATAGACTAGCACATATAGAAACATAAAGCATAGAAGCATAAGGCATAAACATCAAGCATAAAATAAGGCACGCAATGGCATTCATTAAATAGAAACATAAAGATATAGAAGGCTATAGAAATATAGAAACATAAAGCAAAGATATAGAAGCATATAGAATTATATATAGAAGCATACACATATATAGAAGCATATAGAATTATATACACATAAAGCAAAGATATAGAAGCATAAAGCAAAGATATAGAAGCATATAGAATTATATATAGGCAAAACATGAGTAGGCATATACAAATTTATGGCAACATCTTTGATAGGATTTGTGGCATGAGAGGCATATATATTAAGAGATAGGATTTGTGGCTGGAACATTCCTTGGTAAATGTTGGGGCACCGTGCAGATCGAAGCAGATGATATATATAGTAAGTACGTCGATGACGCGGTTTACTAGCTAGCCTTAGTGGATGAAAATTAAAACGACTAGCTGATCTGAGCAGGGACGACCGACGTATGCCGAATGCAATCTCATATAATTTCTAGATATATATAACTTCTCACCTTCAAATTAATTAAGCCTCCAATCGATTACTCGAGTAGTCGACGTCGTGACATATAACAGCAGCAATAATATGGCGCAGGACTCAGGAGGTGCATGCGTAGATGCAGCGAGGAGACTTGACAATAGTGTATAATAGGCTGAGCATATGCAGGACTAGGGCATGCAGTACAGATTTGTCGAATTCGAGGAGAGAATAAAGGTGGATGCAGGCAACGCAGTACAGATTTTCGCGAGACAGCGCATTTGTCATCGATTGATCGATCAGAACTAATCTGAAACTACGCGCAGAATATTATTCACTTCAGCGGCAGAGTCTTTGAGGACCTTGCAGTACTTTGATGCGAGATGAGGCAGCTCAGGAAGGTACAGTAGGGAATGAAGATGGAAGGGATATGGGAACCTCGAGTCATGAGCATGGTTATGAGTGGTGAGCAGGAGGATACCATGTAGAATGAGCCGTTTGGGAGTTAGAGATAGCTAGTTTGGGGGAAATCTCTTTTCCCCTATTTTCCCGCTTCCCTATTTTGTCTTCCCTCTCAAATTTTTGGGCCCTCTCCCCTCTCAAAATTTTGGGCCTTGCACCTTCCATGCTTCTTAACTTCTATTCTTGTCTAAGTCGAATGGCCTATGTTAAGTATGATTTTGATAACATGACGCTTGAATTACTCAAAGATATCCCCATAGTGAGGATCTTATTGAATGTGTGCTCGAATGCAAGCTTGCCAAAATCTTTGGGAGCATTAGACGAATCACTATTTCGTCTACCAATATATCACTTAGCCAATCCAATTTTTCCCTCCATAGGCACTTATGTCTTTCGAAATCAGAGGTATGAAGTGGCATTTTGCCCTTTAAAGACTTTTCTGTCCTTTGAAATCTGAGGTATGAAATGGTTTTCAAGGACTATCAATACTTTGCCATGCATCATCATCCATAGAATTGCGCTTATAATTACTAAAACAACAAGGTGGCTAACCAAGAGCCACTTCTAGTTCATATGAAACATAAAGATGCAAAAAAGTATAATTTAAGCTTTATAGCCCCGAGAACTAAAGAACTTCTTACATCCATTAAGTGCAAAGAGTCATTCTTCCTACGATGGCTCAATTAACATAACCTTAAGCACTTAATTCACAATAATATTAACCTAATTAACCTTAATATTAACCTTTTTAACTTAATTAAGGTGTATGCAAGAGGAGTGTCCTTAACATAGACACTAATATGCTCTATGATATTTTGGACTAGCCAATGTTCATCTTAGCTCCATCTCATCCCACCTTCTTGACCATAGCTTGTCTAAAACCCATGAACCCATTCGCAAGGCAAGGGGTCCCATTGACATCATTACCATAGGTGGCGTCCCATTCCTTACATAGGTCAGAAAAGGTGGATCCATGCTCAACCCATAACTCCCTAATCTCTCTATAAAGTCTTTGGGATTCTAAAAGTTTCTTCTTACTGGTGTAGGGGATATCCAAGTATCTCCCTACCACTAGCAGGGTACCAAATGTCTAGACCCCTAGCACATGATTAGATAGACCCGAGTTAAGAATAGTTTCACCATGCATGGGGCCTCTTAGCCACCACCCCTCTTCCTAAGTGTAGAATCAATACAGTCTAGTAGCCCTGTACTCTTCACCTTTCTGTGGTTGGACAACAATAATTCCTTCAAATTCACAGGATCTAGCTGGGCACAGTCCACTAAGCCTTTACTCATCACCAATTGCTCCCATGCATCCTTTTTTTGACTTGAGATAGACGAAGTTGGGTGAGACCGATCTAGCTCATTGGTTGTGAAGTTCCAATCCTGCTCGACTATCCAGTGAATCAAGTACCATGCAATCCTCCAAGCGTTCCCAACAATTGATCCTATCTTGCATAGAATTTGGTCCATACACTAAAGCAACCCTAAGCACAAAGCCATCCTACATGCAACAACTACAACAATTGAGCCTTTGTTATCTCTGTAGATTCCTTGGGGCTGAGGCGACTCTACAACAAGGTTGTCGTGCCACCCTTACCCTGATGTGGACAATTAGCAAAGAATTCAAAAACCAAGCCTACGATTAGAAGCAGATTGGATTGGTGCACCCTCTTGCATGAATCCGTTGGTGAAGAGACCTTGTCCGCTCGCGCAGGGGCCATGCTAGTTGGCCTCTCCACACACTCCTTGGCGAAATGACTTGTCTACTTACAAATGAAGCAAGATCCGAGAATGGCACAAATTTGACTTGTTGATAAAACAAAAGCCTACTTGGGTGTTTAACCTAAATAAAATACAAAACTGGCTGGGCACAATCCTAGAGGATCTAGGCACTCTTATGACCAAAAGGAGAACATGTAGTCCAAGGAATAAGCAGCACTTTCGCCAATGTTGTAGCAATCTTATCGATGGACTCACCCAACCAAGGTGGGAGATTCATAAAATCCATCCACACTGGACAGTTGTGGTATAGAAATTCATCCACAAAGAAGTCACACTCCAATGAATAACAAGCACAGAACCACCAGCAAACATGAAGGACCTACCCAAAGTATTGTTGCAAAGAGATCTTGGAACAAATCGCACAATAAAAAAGCCTTTACCAATTAATTTTGCCATATAGGCCAAGGATGGAATATCACACTCAAAAACCAAGAACTGTTGGAGCTCCTCCAAAGTTGGTAGTCTGCCTCTAACGAAGAAGTATGCACTTCCTCTTGCCAACCGCTCAAGCTCAAGCCTAATGTCTTTAACTTGAAACTCACAATGTGCAACATGCTTCTAACCTGCTTCGTACCACCCTTTGGTGGCAACTTCCATGGCGCGTCAAGCAACCTCTGCTTGTAGGATCTCTTTGCTTCTTCCAAATCCAATGGAGTGAAGCCAGCTTGGAGATTTTTTGCCAGTTCTTCCATGTAAGAAATCAATTCTCCATCCTCCTCGAGCTGTTGGCCTAAAGCCCCACCGGTAGAGATCACATCATTTGTGGCACTGCTCTCCAACTCTTTCGAGGTACTTCCATCCTCACCACACACCACACTCATTGGTTTCGCATACTCGACGGCTGTTGAATCGCTTCTCCATCTTTTCAAGGAGCCTCTACTCCCTAGCACCACATAGGGATGGGTGGAGACCCAATTGAAAATTTGTGCACTGGAGGATATCAACATCTCATTCACAATTAATTTAATCAACTTAATAAATCTATTGGAAAAATATATTTATCTGATACTCAAGAGAATTTATTTTGAGTATCATTCAGATTAACATTAGTTAACTAATTTTTATACCAAAACATTTCATTTGACATGACACATTGTGCTTTACCATGGCTTAAGGAATTATTTGCCCTTTATTGGCAACCTTTTTCTTTGAAAACCTTAGACAATTGAGACTTTCATCTGAATATCAATTCCACATCGTGCATTTACTTTTAATCGACACTTGTATTTGAAACATCAATTTGATATTACATACCATTTTTTTATTATTTACACATTTGACAATTTACATTGACAATATTGTATCTTGCACTTACAAATAGATTTAATATTATATATTGCACTTAGAATAGATAAAACTTCATTTCACATTCATTTGAAATTTTTGGATAATAGGAGAGTTTTAAAATTAGAAAATTTATAATTAGCCTGTAGAGTATCTTAGTAAAATTACAATTAAACAAGCTTGTGATATATATGCTCGTTTTTAATATAAAAACTTTTTTCTACATGGATAATCCAATATTCTTTCTTGCATATTAAATTGCATATTAAACAACTCATTTCTATGCAGGTAATTGAAATCACCACATAGAAAATATACATTCTTGCTAATTACCTATATAGGAAACTTTGATTCTCCACATAAAAACTCACATTTCTTAGAGAAGACGTCATTTCCTATATAGGAAACTTAAAATCCACTTCATTCACCATATAGAAAGTGACATTTCCTAGAGTTCTTTTTAGGAAATATAATTTCCTATATACAGAACACCTCATTTCCTATATAGATAAGATTGATTCTTCATATTAAAGTCAAATTCCCTAGAAAGCACTACCTGGTCTATATAGGAAATAAAATTTCCTAGATAGAGAGTATAAAATCCCTCTTCCTATCCAGGAAATATGATGAAATTTCCTAGTTACCTAGCAATTTCCTAAATAGGGATTAGGCCAAAGTCCCTTGTGACGTCGACCGACGGATACGCTGGTGGAGAAGCAACCAAAGCCGACAGCTCAACCTGTGGTGGAGAGACCTGCCCCAAAGGCTTTGGAGACATCACTGGAAGCTCGTATCAGAGATAAAGCTCCCCAGAAGCCTGCTTTAAGCTCGGGGGCCACACAGCCCAAGAAGACAACCCCGCTAGGCCCCTCCTCTTCAACGAACCAGCCGATGCTGCCCTAGAGATTGGGTCTGTCAGAAGATGACCTCTGAAACTTCTCCAATAGGAAGAATCCCCACAAGGAGAATGGTGCAGCCAAGTCCACCAGGAAAAAGGGAAGGCCAGTAGGCAGAATTACTTCGACATTCTGGGTTCCTCCAATAACCCCTGTGATCATGCTGGTTAAGCTTTTGTCTTGGAACATGCATGGGCTCGGCCTCTGGGATATCATCAGATACTCTACCTTTCACAGGATGTGGACTGCCCGTTATGAGGCGTCGACTACTAGTCCTAGCGTTTTTGAATTACCATGTAGGAAGGCTGCTGTGGAGATCGCCTCCCAGTTGCGTGTTGGCTTGATAAGGTTGTAAGAGTTCGCTTACATATAAGCGTGTTGTATGAGACGTCCCTTGGGACATTTTAAGTAATATACGAGCATACTACATTCAATAATTTTAATTAAAAAAAAGAACGCACGTTGTGGTGTGTATATCCTCTTGGACAAAGTATACTATGTTCTAGCGAGGTGGCTGAATGTTAAGTTACACGAAGCTGGGAGCAACTAGCTGGTGATAAGCAGCAGCTATAAGGAGCAGGCCGGCCAACCTCCATAGCTAAGTAGCTGATCACGTTCACGGATCGCTTAATGAGTCGTGGCCAGATTGGGGTTATGGATGTCAAGATTAGCAGTCTCATCAGTGATCACTCCATATATTGGCATCGTAGCGATGTATGCAGCCAACATCTGAATGATAGTAGGCACGACAAATCTCATGGATTTCGAGATCCTCCTCCTCCAAGGTCATATTGATCAATGATAGTATCACTCGCACTACTCGCTCGCCCAGCTAGTTTGAGAATGGATCCCAATGATTACGCTCGGGAGAATCACTCTACATATCTGCGAGCGCGATCGCTGAAGCCTGAAATTAGGATCTGCGGCGTCGAGCGGGGCTGCGGGTGTACGCATGAAGAAGCTTGTAGCCATAGCTTTTGTACCGGAGTTTCTCGATCAGCAGGCTTTACGTTATAATCACGGCCACTGATCCTGATTCCTGAGTCGTGCTCAGTCACGAATCAGTAAGTACGTCTTCCATGATTGGCAATTCCGTTGCAAAGTGGATGCTTTGCGGCATTATGTGTATATCGGGATTCGGCACACTGGGGAGGGCGTGGAGGCGCAGTTTTTGCATGGCGGACTGCAGCTTTTGTGAGCGCTTGTGCATGGACAGGAATCTCTGTGTTCAGTCCAAAGAGTTACATCTCTAGGCTTCGTCTTCACGCGTTACCTTCAAGAGCTGCGCAGGCGGCAGTGATTGTGCCATGTCCCGGGCAAAGAACGACGCAGGAAGCTGAGAGAAAGAGAGGGATCAGAGAGCGGGAGGGGGGATGGAGTGGGAAGAAGAAGAGGCATAGGAGTGGTTGTGTCGTCTTTCCTCCCAAAATGGGGAAGCGGATCGAGACGCTCTAAGGGGCCGAGGAGCCGGAGCTGGAGCATTGCAAGGTAGGGCCGGCGAGCTGGTCGAAGGTGAGCAGCATCTCCTTGCGTAAGAACGGGCGAGATCAGACAGAAAATAAGTGGAGCGGGCAGGGAGAGCGGCAGCAGGCAAGGAGCAGACGATTCTTCGCAAAGAGTGAGTCAAGGCTGCGGGACAGGAGAGAGATCGAAGGCTGGAGTGAAGCAGTGGTTATGGAGGAGCAAGGAAAGCTGCGGCGAGGCAGGCGAGGAAGCTGAGCGAGCATCGACGAAGAGGAAGAAGAGGAGGACATCGCCGGCGAGGGAAGCTCAATCAAGCAACATGCAGCAGCAGCAGCAGCAGCAGACGGAGCAAGGAGACAGCCATAGCCAGAGCATCATCCGAGCTCCCGTCCCCCTTCGTCCAAGGCTGGCGCCATCGTCGTCGTCTCCAGCCAGCCCGGCGCTAAGGATTCTGTTCGAGCGCGAGCACGAATCGCTGGTGCAATGGCAGCGGCACCTCTTCGAGAGCTACGCGGAGGAGATACAGAAATCGATGGGGAGGATGTTGAAGAGCTACCTGCGCGACTACTGCCGGAAGAAGCTTGGCTATGGTGAGCAATGGCGGAAGAAGCTTCATTCCGGCAATGGCGAAGACGAAGATGACGACGGAGACGACGACGGAAACTCAGAAGAGCAGCTCGCTCTCAAGGCCTTCGCCGAAGCTCGAGATGCTGTGATCAGCGTTCGCGAGCTCTCTCACCGGATCGTCGAGCACCACGCCTGGCTCGCTTCCGACGTGAATCCCACTCGCCTCGAGCTCATGAACCTCCGGTACGCTCGTAATCCTTACGTTGTGCTCCGCGAGGCTATGGAGCTCACGCAGTTCGTCCGTTCCTTCGTCCTCGACCTCGCCTCCGCCATGGAGCTCAACCATGGCGTCCCTTGGCCCCTCGCTCGCAAGGCCGACTCCTCCGATGTCTCTCCCGCCTTCCTCAACGACCTGGTAATCCTTCAATCCTTCCCTCTCTCGCGAGCTTTGCTTCCTTGTTGCTGATTTCTTCCTCGCTTCGACGTCCTGCTGCGACCTTTGCTTCCTTGCTTTCTTCGTCGTTGCTTTCTTCCTCAAGGAAACTGGTAATTCATTCTTGCTTTCTTCGTCAACGAACTGGTAATCCATCTCTCCACCTTTGCTTCCCTTGCTTTCTTCGTCAATTAATTAGGAGCTGCTAATCCATCTCTGATTTGCTTTCTTCGTCAAGGAACTGGTTAATCCATCTCTCGATGTCCTTTGCTTCGACCTTGCGTCTTTGTTGCTTTCTTCGTCAAGGAGCTCGTAATCCATCTGCTTTCTTCGTCAAGGAACTCCTTTGCTTCATTGCTTTTCTCGTCAAGGAGCTCGCTTCCGAACCGCAATTGCCTCGTTGAATCATCCCGCTTCTGCCCTTACTGTCTGCAAGCCTCCAGCTGCAGGACTTCCTTCACTTCGATTTGTAATCCATCTCTCGACCTTTGCTTCCTTGCTTTCTTAGACCTGGCTTCGACCTACCAGCTTCCACGGTCGTATGTTTACAATCCTTTGCCAACTCGTTAAATGAGCAAGCTGCGCCCCCGTCCAGCTACATGACTTCCATCACTTCGATTTGCACGTTACTTGACCATCTCCCTGCTTAAATTTGCATATCGTTCTCTTTAATTTATCTTGGTATAGGAGAATGATTTCGCTTCTTTCTGGCGAACCTTTTGTTACCTTCCACATTGTCAACAGTTGCAAGATGCAAACCTAATCACCTGCAATCGGCTTTGTTTTCTTCTCGATGCAGGCAAGTTCAATGCTGCCTCCAGCATTTTCGACGGACGATAAAAACAAGGAAAGCCCATAACGTTCTAATAGAGCTCATCACTTGGATGACAAGTAAGCTGGATATAGCAGCCAGAGTGACAAACGTTGCACTTGGCAAACTTTTTGATTGAGTGAGAGAATTGAGAATATATGTCAATTGCAGCAGCTGCAGGGGATGTTTTCTTAGGGCCTTCGTTGCATGCTGTCTACACACTGTTCTTTCCAGGTTCTCTGCTACTTTGTTAAAATGCAATCCAGTAAACCTATAACATTGCTAAAAGGAAGCTATCTGGTTTAGTCTTAAGTTTTAATAGATTTTAAGTTTGCAGATGCAATATATAATATAGATATGAGCACTTTGCTGGCTTTTGTTCTTGCTGCGGTAAAATGATTGTTTCAGATTGCTGAGTTAATTTTTTAAGGCTTTAATACAGTGTAAGAAAACAACATTTGCGCTTGTATCAACAAGGTGGGGATCCCACTAAGGCCCTAAGGCCCTGCTTTGGAATGTGCTATGAAGCTATGTTTTGTGTTTGCCCACCAACTTGCATGTCATCACTCAAAATGTTGGTCCAAATGTGATCCAACTAGAACCATAGGTAGTTGTTGGTTGCAATATCATTTTGAAATGGTCCATCATTTGTTGTAGGTTTGTTGATTCAAGTGTCCTTTTGTACACATCTATGTTGAAGTCACCTAGCAATATTGTTGGAGAGTTTGTTACAAATGTGTTTGTAAGAATATTTTGAAGGTATGATATGAATTTGTTGTATCTTATGGACAGATGTCTGTATATGTTGAAAATTGTAAAGTTTTGTTTGTTTGTGGTTACATCAATTGATGTGACTTCTCTTCCTTGTTCTATGTATTTACTAATGTTCTTTATTGTGATCCTTTTATGAATTAGAGTGCATGTTCTGGAGTGAGAGTGATTTCCTATGACATTAAATGTATTACGAATGTTACAATATTAAGATGGGTTTCTTGTCCTTGTTTCTTGCAAGCGAATTGTATAGGTTTGTAGTTTACTTAATTATGTCACTTGCGTATTTTGAGAGTGACCTTGTATTGAGTGATTGGATAAGCATTGTGCAAGTTTCCTTTTAACATTTCAATTTTGTTTTAGCTATTGTGTTCCATTGGGCTTCTTGTGTAACACGTGCCATCTCTTTCTAAACCTCATTTTCCACGTTGAAGTTGTTAGCCTCAAGGGGTTCCGACAAGTATTAAGTTCTCTATTTTCTTTACACGTAATAAGGTAGTGTATGTCAAGCCGTGTGAACGAACTCCTTTAGGAGAAAATGCTACCTTCTCTAATGTTAGTCCTTGGGCTCTATGGATGATTCTTATGGCGGCTGCTGGGTTGAAAAGAAATTGTTCACGAGTAAGGATGCTTGTTTTTATGGTCCTATTTGAAGTTCTTTTATAATTCTAAAGATTGGAGTCCATTAGTTTTGATATGTGGTTGGAAAGCATTGATATTATTATTTCTAGTTTGTACTCCAATTTCTTTTAGGGAACAGTATCCATGGTATGTCTTTTCCCATGTGAGTTGACATTGTCATGAAGATTCCATCTGCTCCATTGACTAATCCATCTTGTTGGTTGATGTTTCATGAACATAGCTCCACAAGCATGCCTTCGTTTATTTCAATGGTAGTACATAGGCCACTTGTGTTTCTCAGGTCATCTAATATCCTCCCTTTATTGTAAATTGTTTCGGAGAAGTGATCTATTGCTTTAAGAATGTGTTTCTTCCCTGGTGATATTTTTAGTATGCATTCATTATGTTTATTCATTTGAAAGTTTGTGTAGTGTAAGTGGGGGAACGTGTGATCTTATGGTATAGGATGCAACCACATGTTATTGATGTACTGAATTTGTTCAGGTGTGTGCATGCAATTCCTGAAAGAGTTAAGAGCATTGGTGAAGATGCCATCACTTTGTCTCATAGTGGATTTGAGTTCATAACACATGGGTTTTGTGTGCCAATATGTGTTAGCAGTGCTCTCTAACTCATTGGTGTTTTGTTTGAAAACCCAAGAGCCTTTTACTAGCTTTGCTTGATAAAAGTCACCACAGGTAATGACATCAACATTTCCAAAATAATCATCATGGTTCCTTGTAAATATACGCATTCTAAGGTCTGCAATTTTTTTCAACTAGGGAGATCTCCTCAAAAAGAATTAGTTATAGTTGAGGATATAGTACAGACAATGTGTCTAGTTTCTCTTTTCAGACTGAAGTAAGGTTTTTGCTATGTATCGATAAGTCAAAAGCAGAGTGGATTGTCTTTTTGTTGATATGAAATGAAGCTTTTCCTGTTAATGCGAGCATAAGAACCTTAGGCAAGTTGAAATCTATGTTGTGAATTACTTGGGTATAGTGTCTTAGCAATCCTTGCACAATTAGGAGGAGGAATGTTTTGCCTATCAAGAACAAATGTATTCTCTCTGTTGGATGTATTCCCTTATGCAACATAATGTCGTCAAACAACGAGCGTTGTTCTTTGTTTAATGATCATATTCTTTTAAAGTTTTCTGTGTTGTCAAGAAGAAATTGCTTTTTCACAAGTATCATAAAGCCATCATTCCTTGTCTCCTTAGTCAATGAAGGCATGTCTAATGTAATATCATATGCAATTTCATCTTTATGTAAGTATTGTCATACATACTAGTGTTCTCTTCTTCTTGGAGTTTCAAATCTTCAAGTATTTCCTCGTATTGTATATTTTGATTTTGATCAAAATTGAATTTCTTTTTTTCCTCTTCTATAGTCGATTGGTTTGTAAAATAAGCATTTTTTCCAAGATCCATGCTTTAGTAGTTCCTCATTCTCATCGCCCACGAAAGAATACTACAGTATTATTTGTTCACGGAAGTAATTATATGGGTCCTTGAACTTATTGAATTTAACAAATCTCAAGATCTTTGGCTTGCTTCTTTTCTTCGAGCTGTTATTGTTATGGTTGCATTCAGATGCAAATATAGCATGGTAAACACATTGCCCATTTGCTGTCTTTTGATGTATTCGTCGATTATTATCACATCAAATATTAGTTGAGTCATTATCTAGCTGAAGATCTTTTTCCTTGCGCTTCAAGATAAATGCTCTTTTTTGTTTCTCATTTGTGTTGATGAATTGAAACTCTCTAAATGATCTTGTAATGGCAAGGACAAAGCAATAGATGAAACTAGTCATGCACTCATTTGCTATGCATGAATGAACGCATTGCCCATTTTAAGCAATCTTACTTGAGTCGAACTATTTTCTTGCATGTACATCTTTGTTTTTTTTTGCAATCTTTGTGTTTTTGAATTGTCCATTTTTGTGATGTATGACATGCAATATGATGTTGCAATGTATGGATCCGTAAAAAACTGCATGTCCATCCTAGATTGCTATTAAAAAACTAATTTTTTTATTTAAGGCATTTGTGAATATGTCTTTAGGCTCACGTTTTAGGAACAATGTTGGGTTTTTAATGTTTGACTTTAATGAAACTATATATGATTGTATGAACTTGACATAGCCATTCAGAGAAGGACATGTTTGTTTCAAGTGGCAAATGTTCAAGTTCATTTTGTACTCTTTTTTTGTATTTCTTTATTTGTTAATATTTCTTTTTCTTCTAAATTTATAAGTATCATTATTTTATGTAATTGTGGTTTAGGGTTTTGAAATTGATAAGTGTTATACTTTCTTTAAGCACATGTCTTCATATGCCTATGTGTTTGTATCTCTTACATATTGTTATTCAAAAACTTTTTATCATATGTCATATACTTTTTTTTAGCACATGTCTTTGTATGCCTTATGAAGAGAGTGGGAGAGAAGTAAGGAGTCTCACTTACAGCTTTCTCATATACATAATTGGGGAATATACACAAAGGTGGAGGGTGAAAACAGTTTTCCTCTTCACAGTTGTGAAAGCCAAAAGAACTCTCTCTAAGTACAAAAGGAATAGGTGAACCCTATATGTGGGTCTCAAACCAAACTTAGCTAACTAAGGTGGCATACTAACTGAGCCACTAACTAGAGTACATAAAGATAGCTGTCATCTAGCTATTATTCATGGGCGGTGTATCAACCGCATCTGTAGCTAACAAGTCGGTGACATAAATGCATAACGGTCACCCTGGCATATCACGAGTGGAGCTTGATATCTCAACACTTTCCCTCGAGCTCAATCCCAATTCCTGCACACTAAGCAGGTCTCTGAACTTGCACAGCTTCTCTGTACCCAATGCCTTCGTGAATATGTCAGCTATATAAACTAGATCAATAAAACCTACTAGAACCTTCTCCCGCATATAGTGATAATGCACCTCAATGTGCTTTGTTCTAACTTGATAGACTGGGTTATTTGCCAAGTGTATACTGCTCATGTTGTCACAATAAATGACAACTAGCCCATCCGTAGACTAATGCATATAATAAAGTAGCTTATACAACCAAGCTGCCTCATATGTAGCCATTGCTGCACCCCTGTACTCAGCCTCTGTGCTTGACAAGGCAACTGTAGGCTGTTTCTTACTACTCCAAGTGACTGCAGCACTCCCAAAAGAGAATACATATCCATTGGTAGATCGTCTATCAGAAATACTACTAGCCCAATCAGCATTAGTGTATCCATGCAATTATATCTGAACCCCAGTCTCATAAAATAGTCCATACTACAATGTGGACATCACATACCTCAGTATGCATCTAGCCACATCCAAATGCGGTTTCCTTGGAGCCTGCATAAACTAACCTACCAACCCAACAGCATAGCTCAAATCTGGCCTGGTAATAGTTATATAAATCAAACTTCCTACTATGCGTCTGTACATAGTAGGGTCTTCTAGAAGCTCACCTGTATCTGCGCTCAACTTCACATTCTGCTCCAAAGGAACTGAAATAGGCTTATAGCCTATCATCCCATATTTAGATAGCATGTCCAATCCATACTACCTCTACAAGAGCCATATCCCACTTGTGGATCTAATCACCTCAATGCCCAAGAAGTAACGCAGCTCTCCTAAATCCTTCATCTCAAACTTCTGCTTCAATAGCATTCTCACATGAAGGATATCTTCATCACTATCACCTGTGATGATCAAATCATCAACATAAATGACAAGCACCATAATACCTTTCTCTGTTTTTCTCACATAAAGTGAGAAATCTGCCTTGGAAATCTGAAAGCCAATAGTGACAAGATACTGTCCTATCTTGTCAGACCATGCTCTAGGTGCTTGCTTCAAGGCATACAAGGCTTTCTTCAACCTGCAAACAAAATCAAGATGAACAGCATGAACATAACCTGGTGGCTACTCCATATAAACCTCTTCTTGCAAATCACCATGCAAGAAGGCATTCTTTACATCCATCTAATGTAAAGACCATCCCTTTGATGCAGCCATAGCAATGACTACTCTTACGGTTGCCATCCTTGCAACTGGACTGAATGTTTCTTCATAATCAATGCCATATATCTGTGCATACCCCTTGACAACTAATATTGCCTTGTATCTATTCACAAAACCATCTGCATTGTGCTTCACCTTATAAACCCACTTGCAGCCAACTGCATTCTTGTCTTTAGGCAAAGACACCAATTCCCATGTAGCATTTACTTCCAAGGCATCCATAGATTTCTCCCGTTTTTATTTTCCCATGGCTTGCTCAAAAGAAGTGGGTTCTGGTTCATGTATCACTTTGACCATATAGGCATGATGAATGGCTATAAATCTAGCATATTTCAGCCTATCCACAAGATACCTAGCTCTAGTAGACCTGTGCAAAATAGGTTCACTAGGTACCAGGTGCTCTCAAAACATCCCTTGTCTTCCTTACTCCATGTGTAACAATAGAAGGAATACCCAAATCATCATCAAGGCTCTGTTCTGAGCCACTGGATTCACCATCCACATAAAAGTGACCTGCATTCACATCAACCATGGGCTGATCTACTTTCTCTTTTCCTTTTCATGATACTTACATACCACTATCTGCATTGCTTTGAGGAGATTCTCATGATCTCAATTTTCCTGTCCATGGTGAACTATGTGAACCACTGCTAGAGGACACTATAGGTCCACTAATGTTTTGTGATTGCTGATGTGAATTTTGTGCAGCATTACCATTTTGTGCATCTACATTGTCAATCACATTTATTGGTTTATACCAGCTGCTCATCTCATCAAAAACATCTCTACTTACTATAAACTTACGAGTAGAAGGGTTATAGCATCTATACCCTTTCTACTGCAAAGAATAACCAATAAAGATGCACTTCTCAGCTTTTGGATCCAACTTGGATCTTAACTCATCTGGCACATGAACATAGGCAATGCAACCAAAAACTTTCAAATGATAAATATTTGGTTTCCTACTAGTATACATCTCCTCTGGCATCATGCCATGTATTGTTGCAATGGGAGTCTTGTTCATTATGTAGACTGCTGTAGCAACTGGTTCAGCCCAATAACAATCTGGTAGTCTTTTTCATTGAGCATGGCATGAGATTACTCTCCAATATGCCTGTTTTTCCTTTTGGCAAGTCCATTTTGCTATGGGGTATGACTGCATGAATATTGCTGCTTTATGCCATGCTCCTGCAGGAACCTTGTAAACTCTTTTGAGAGGCACTCTCCCCCTCCATTTGACCTTTATTTGCAGGCCTGTTTCCTTCTCAACCATAGCTTTAAAAGCTTTGAAATGCCCAAACACTTCACTTTTCTTTTTCATAAAATACACCCAAACTTTTCTGCTGTAGTCATCAATAAAAGTGACAAAATAATGATAGCCTCCAATAGATGCAGCTTTAGTAGTCCACACATCAAAGTGGATTAATTCCAATGGCCTCTTACTCTCTTGAACATGTTTAGGAAATGGTTTCCTTGGTTTTCCAAATTGACAGGCTTCACATACCTTGTGCATTTCTGCAACCTTGAACTTAGGCAATTGTGCAACAATATTTTGGGCCTGCATTAATTTAAGTCATCGTACATTAACATGACCAATGCATTTATGCTAGATATCAATATCTGTAACTACACTGGTCCCATGTGCAAACATTGTTGCACTCAATTCAAGCATGTCCGCATCCAATGTAAACATCCTGCCCTTCTTCTTTCCTTTTGCTATCAAGCGACTTTTGTTTTTCATATCCTCAACAAAGCATCCATGAGGATTAAATTTGACCTACAAGCCCTGCTCAACCATTTGACCAATAAAAACCAGGTTCTTAGTGATATTCGGGACATGAAATACATCAAATAGGTATTTATTTTTCCCATCCTGTATAGACAAAGGAATTTTACCAATCTGCACAATAGGATGTGCTATATCATCACCAGTCTCCATAAATCCTGGTCTTTTCATTTTCCTTGCATCCTACATCCATCCTGCATGACCTGTCATATGGTTTGATGCACCTGAGTTAACATACCACACATCATTTCTTTCTTTTGCACTTGTCACAAAATTGATCATGTGCTGCACCATAAACAAATGCTCATTTCTGTCATCACCCTGTCTACTAGAGGGTGCATAATTGCCTTGCTACAATTTTCCAGCCATGATGTCATTCTACTTTTTATAGCACTCTTTAACCATATGACCCATTTTACCACAGTAGTAGCATTCAACATTGCTGTTTGCATTTTAGCCTCTCTGCCATCCACCACGACCTCTTTGGCTCCCCCTGCCTCTAAAGTTACCACGTCCTCCTCCATAGGACTAGTTTTCTTGAATTTGCTGCATATTCTGATTTCTGCCACGGCCTCCAGATCGGCCTACTCTACCTCTGCCTCTACCTCTTTCAACATTTGAGTAGAAGACAGTTTCTTTTAAAGTTCCTCCTAAAGAAGATGCACCACCATTTCTCTACTCTTCAGAAATTAGAAGAGCAATCAACTGCCCAAAATCAGGAAAATTCTTACGGATGGCAATTTATGCCGGAACTATGCATAATCCTTTCCTAGACCATTCAAGGTCACAAAAACTAAATCATCATCTTCCACTGACAACCCAATGGAAGCAAGTGCATCTACAATCTTCTTCACCTTCATGTGGTAGTCATTGATGCTCATATTTTCTCTCCGCACATTATGCAACTCCTGGTTGAGCTACATTTTCCTCGCTTGCGTATTTGTGCTATACATTTTTGTCAAAGTATCCCATGCCTCCTTCGGCATGCTTGCATCCTGAATATGCACAATCATAGAATCTAAAATACTGATAGACAGCCACTACATAACTTTTCTGGATCTCCCATGGCAGCCTTTAAATGCCTGCAACTCCTGTTGATAAGGAATATTAGGAATAACTGGTTCTTGTTCAGCTCCAATAATGAACTCCCAATAGCCTTTTCCCTTAAGGAAATTCGTCATTCTAAACTTCCATGCTTGGAAGTTTTTCTTGTTAAGTTTTTCTTGTTAAGTTTTTCAGTGACTATCTATGAAAGAGCATCAGACGCCATTACAAAACACTGTAAAAATATTATCACTACAAAAAACAAAACTTCTGCCTCACAAGAGCAAATCTATAAAACTGATGAAAGTGGTAACGATTATCAACAGGCAATAAGAATTATTCTATCACTCCCAATATCTCTGTGCATAGGCATACGATGCAAGTTCTGTGGCAACTTTTCACTGATTTGCAGAATAGTGGTCACATAGCAAAAACAAGGCGCTTTTCTGAGTGCCTACGAAAAACTTCCGCCACCAAAACGGGCCCCAAAATGGCCTCGAATCAAAAAAATAATGTCACCAAGGGCTTTGCCTTCATCCGTAGCATATGCTGCCCTCTCGCCACACTGCGAAGGGTATCCCAATCTGAGACAGTGCACTCTTGCACTTTCCGACTATGCTACCTACAGAGATTTGCTCCCAAACTCGAAAAAGGAAAGCAACACTGATCCTCTTACTAAGACACCGTGTACTTGGTTTGCTTTCTTGAGCTCCTTACCACGAATCGAGCTCTGATACCATGTGAAGAGAGTGGGAGAGAAATAAGGAGTCTCACTTGCAACTTTCTCACATACACAATGGGGGAATATACACAAAGGTGGAGGCTGAAAATAGTTTTCCTTTGCAAAAGCAGTTCAAATTGTATCAAAGAATAGAAGACATAGTGCCTAGAAAGCATCCATAAGGAGTCGAGGAATCGCACGTTGGTTGCAAGCTAGAGTGAGAGAAGGGAGCAACAAAAGCTATGGTGTAATTGTATATAGATATGAAATGAATATATTGCTTATTTTGACCACAATTTGTGTACTCACTCTTAAATATCTTGCTTATTTTGACCATAATTTTGTCCTCTCTTGGAGTCCAAGGTTTCTATGAGGTAATGAGGTTGAGGAAGGTGGGGACATGGTGAAGGAGGGGGAAGAGAAGGGAGGGGCATGGGGCGAGGCAAGGGGGGGTGGAGTGGTAGCAAGGGTGGGGGGAGGGGCAGGATGGGGGGTATGGGGGAGGGCGACAAGTGTGGGCATGGCAAGTAGGGGGGAAGGTAACAGGGGGGAGGGCAACAAGGGGGGGAAGTGGAGGGTTTAGGGCGGGGACAAGGGACATGATGAAACCCTAAACATAATTAAAAGGGGTGTCAAAAGATGATGGGCCTATATAAAACGTTTTTAAAAACCCTCACTCTGATTATTCAATGGCGTAAGTAAAGAACACTGCTAGACCCATAGGACGCTACCTCTACCCTTCCTCCTCTAGCTCCACCACACCTCCATGGCATCTGTGCACACAAACCTATCTGAGTCCATTGGCGCCTCATCTATCTATCGTGAGCCCTCCCCTAACTCCTGTGAGAACTCCCCCGAGTCTCGTGAGCCCTCCCCCAAGTCCGGTGAGCCCACTCCCCAGTCTTGTGAGCCTTCTCCTCCTCCCAAGTCCCATGAGCCCACTCCCTAGTCTCGTGAGCCCACTCCCAAGTCCCAAGAGCATGAGCCTTCCCCTCAGCCTTTCCCTCAACCTTCCCCTTAGGTTTCCCCTTAACCTTCCCCTCAACCTTCCCCTTCGCCTTCCCCTCCCCATGAGAGCACTCCCCCGATCGAGCAAAATGTATTTGAGAACCTCCCTTCCCCTCCCCATGAGAGGACTCCTCCGATCAAGCAAAATGTATTTGAGAACCTCCCTTCCCCTCAGCCTTCCCCTCCCCATGAGAGGACTCCCCCGCATGAGCAAAATGTGAGGGGGATTCAGAGGAGGATCAACACAAAGAAGAGCATCGTAAGAAATTCAAGGCAATTAGGTCATGGAACCATGCTCGGGTACCTATAAAGCCTCCACCAAGAGTCAGGAAGCCATACAGAGCAAAACCAGGAGCGCGGGCCCTAAGGGAGATCAGAGAGATGTAGAAGAACACCAACAACCTGATCCCATGTGCTCCCTTCCAACATGTGGTACAGGAGATAGCACAGGGGTACAAGGACAATGTGCAATTTACCACAGAAGCTGTGGGGGTGCTCTAGGAGGCTACGGAGCAAGTGACCACCTCTCTGTTCGAGGATGCCAACTTGTGTACCATCCACGCAAAGCGTGTCACAGTTATGGACAAGGACATGGCTTTGGCAAAGCGGCTACGGAGTGACCCAAGCTTGAAGCCCTAGATTCTCTTGGAGCCCACCCTTAGGACTTAGACTACCCTCTACCCTTGAAGGCACTATCTTGTATCTGAGGCCCAAGGGCCGATTTTTTTTAATAAGATATATCCACATTCTCTACACTATCGCATTGTCGTGAATTCTCCATGTTTATGACTGAAGTTACTATTCATTTTAATGTAACTTTTGACAACTGTAAAATCCTGGAGGAATTTCACCCTGGCACAGAAGGGAAAAGTGTACGGGATGTCATGAGGAGCCTAGAATGCCTAAAACCCACCACAGCACACCTAGCGACGTCCTGAACACTTTTCCCTTCTGTGCCATAGTGAAATTCCTCCAGGATTTGATAGAAATGAACTTTCGATACCCAGAATTGGTGAACATCATACTAAATTGGCTAAAAATGCATGAAATTAACACAATTAAAAGGATGGAGAAAATATATCATCAACGACTTAAACAAAATACAATGGAATAAATACGAGCAACGATGACTTAAAACAAATAATAAAGATATGTAGTCATTAAGGTCATGTATCCATTGAAATATATGTTTATATTTACAAAAGGCCTCACAAGCTATCTTTCTTCTTCACTAGTTCGAGTACATTGAGAATAGGGATCCTAGATATAAACCTATCTGCAATAGCACTAACATCCTCCTCTCTTTTTGCCAAAGACATAGTTGTTGCCATCAATGCCTTGTCGTGAATGTTTGATCCAAAAGCATTGATAGTAGTAGTATACCAAAATCACTTTGTTGTTGGCATTCCGAGTAATGTTGGAGTATCCAATAGCGCATGACAATGCCTTGCACTTCAGTAGCTCCGAAGGACCTCGAGGAGAAAATTTGTTGTGGAAGACCACAAGGTGCTCTGTGACTTTGCCAAGGTAATGGGCCAAAGAATGATCTCACCCAAATGCGCTGCGAACATTACCCCATCAAGATGAGAATTTATCAAGCTCAAACACATCCTGCAACAATTCAACAAACATTAGAAGACCAACAAAACAAATTATACCGAAAGAACCTCAAAATAAAAAATATTGTTCGAAGTTACCACTATAGCGTCGTTAGCTTCTATCCCTTCCTCATTTGCAATGTTGATGGAACCAAGTGCTGTGTGATGTTCCATTTGGGAGGTGGACGCTTTCTCCTGACCTGTGTTAGAGGTGGAAGCTTTTGCATGAGAGGGTTGTGCATCATATATGGATATGTATGCATCCCTCATGGAAACCAATATCGTGAACCAAAACTCTTTCATTTTTTGGTCTTTGGAACCTAAAACCCCGTGATCTTTGACACGTGTCAACATCGAACCCAAATAGGACTCCGAGTGCCTCATCCTCTTGTAGTCCATAAAGAACCTCTATGTCATGGAGGAATACGTACCCTTCTCCATCGATGATGAGGGGGGTGAAGGACCATAAGTTTGTAAATGAGTCTAGTCTATGGACAAGGAGATCAACAGTTCTACTAGAGGGGGTGTGGGACGATGAGGCTTCTTCCTCTAAATTTGCTTCTTGGAGAAGAAAGATGAATGTCATCTCCCATGAAAGGAATTTAGTGCCTATATTTCCCGTGATCCCTGCTTCTAGGATGTCTTTTCCTTCTACCATCCTAAACCCTTCCTCTATAAGATTATCACAAAATCGGGCCAAGTGCTTTACAAACTTTGGTTCCTCTAGGAACAGATACTTGATGTAATCTATGGGAACCCATCTCTTTGAAGAGTGGTCAAGTGTATAAGCAAAATTTGTGAAATTCTCTTGCATGTAGAGGATGAGATCTAAGAAGTCATCCTTGGCTCGCATATATGTGCCTAGGACATCTAAAGTCCTATCAAACACTAAAAATAGCTCTTGCTCATGACCTGCAAATGCAGTTCGCGAGATGAAATCATGGAACGTAGTTCCAACTAAATCCATGGCAAATAGCAGACTGATGGAGTGAGTAAGTTTTGAGGGTGGGAGTTTCTATGGCTCTCTAAACGTGAAAGTGAGAATGTGATATAAAAAGGGCTCTTACCCCTTTATATATATCAAAACCCAAAAAATTAAAACTAATCATAAAATCCCCAAATTTTTTGAAAAACATTTACCATGAAGTGAAAGGAGAAAACATCAAAAAAAATAACATTTCATTTAATTGTCCATCATCTTTTGAAGCAATAACTAGGAATTAACAAAAAATAAAATGCTCCACTAGTCAAACACATTGTTAGCAATCTTAAAAGTTGTAGGAGGAATGAAATTGGCACTATGCATGCACTTCTCCACACTGCGGTGGCTGATCTTACCACCATTTAAGGTAAAGTAGAAGGACTTTGACATGCCATCCTCCATGACCAATAGGTGTTCTTGCACATCCCTTAGAGTCCATTGCGATGTGACATTCACATTCTTGACATCTCCCTCTTCAACATCAATAGAAAAACTTACCCCCATATTGTCTTCATCAATAGACTCTAGGGGAAGCCACATGCCATTTGTTTTCTTCCAGCACCTATACTAAAATTCTAAATACAACATTGGCATGACAAATGGTATCTAATAACCACATTATCTTTACATGCATGACATTGAAACACATCACCCTTTTGGTCGCCTGACCTGGTTCTCCAATTCATCCCAAGTAAATCTTCAAGAGCATTTTCATCTACATGCTTGCAGGACCAGATAGTTTTTGTTTTATGCATATGTATATTCTGAAACAAAGGAGCAAAAATGTGCAGAGGCATAAACCAAGATATCCTTTCCTATTTGGATCCAAATGTAAACTTCATGGCCATGCCCACATCCTTTGCAATCTTGTTCTTGTACGATTGCAATGTCCTTGAGTCCACATTGCTACAATCCATGTCTTGAAGTTATGGTGGTACAATGGTTTGTAGACGGCCATAGCTTGATGATGTCATTAGAGTATTGTATGTTGCATTATACCAATACACATTCTTCATCCACAAGGAGGCCAACTTCTCCTCTGCATGCATTTGCTTACCTAAATCCTCATGAATCACAGTGAACTTACCTATGAATGATTCAACTAGTTTCCACTCCTCAAAGTCCGAAGGGAAAACATCTACCACCATGAATAAGAGCTCTTAGAAACCAAACACAAAATTTTCAAATGGACTCATTACACTTACAGGGTGAAAAAGGTACATAGATAGAAAGGCTCATAGTGTGATGGTATCCTAGATTGATTGAATGATGGAGGAAGCCGCATATCTTTTCCCATGTAAACATGTTGCACTTTTGCGAGCCATCCTTTCTTCCCAAATTTGAACTTCAAGATGTGTCCCTTCCACTCACGCAAGATATCACGTCTCTTGCTCTTGGGAAGCTTATGTGGACCTTTGGCCGATCCTTTCATCACTATCCAGCCATTTAAGCTGTAGGTGCAAGGGATCCACTCATCCAATGCATTTTTGGTGTTGTGGAAGACACAAGAGGTCACAGCATTGCATGGTCTTGTAGCTTTGCTTAGTTGTTCTATAGCATGTCTTCATACCATTGATCATTTATAGTAATGTTATTGGCCATGTGTAATGGTGTTTTGATAAGAAAATTTAAAGCTTTCATGATAATATAGAGGCACACTTTTCCAATTGCATAGGTTGATTTGTACTCCATTTTCTTCTTAATACCAATGATTATTGAGTGCTCTTCATCTATGAAACGTGGTGGGACACTTATTTTGGATGTGTTTGCAGCCATTACTCTTTACAATGCCTCTAGCCACACTGAATTGTCCATTAAAGCCCAACGCTCTTATTTGTGCACATGCTAGCCTCGTGGCAACCAAGCATTCCTCAATGTCATTCAAAACATCAATTGAAGGTATGTTGGAATTCAATGAAATTTGTGATGGTGTAAAGTACTTAGGCAAGATGTTTTGTTTAATTTCTTTTTTACAATCATGGCATATTCTTGACTCTTTTGGTGTGAATGTGCCTGTACAATTTCCTCTTTTCCTTGTCATCCATTAGTACTCCATTGGTGTATGTGCTTTGTTTTTTGAAAACCATTCTCTCGCACGAAATCAACCAAATGATGGTGTGTCTTGTAATTCTTTTAAATATACTTTAACATGTTTGGAGCCATTACCAAATATGGACATGAAACTTTCATAGGTGATATTGTTATCAAGCAAGATTGTTTCCTCTTCTTTCTTGTTAGTGTTGGTCTTAATTACAGATGGTACATGTTCTTTTGTAATATCTTCTACAATTAATGCATCTAGACTGTTGGATTCATTCGAACATTTCTTTACTTTTGCAACTTTCCGCTTGATGGAAGAGTATGTTATGTTATAAGATGGATATTGCTCTTGCATTGTATTCTTGATTTGCTTAACTTATGGTTGTCCTTCTTGTAAGTATATGGTTTTCAAGACCCTTTATTGTCCATCTTTTTCTTTTATTTGAATGCTCCTTCAATTTGCAAGTGTAAATGTTCATACTAGGGTAAGTAATCACAATTTGCATTGTTACTTTTTTTGAAAGACTATTCAAACTTTCATATTTTGAATACATTGCATTAGAGCCTTCATCAAAGAAATCAATGGTAAGTGTCTATGTGTCAACCAATGTGGAAAAAGCAATGAATCAAAAGGGGATAATATGAAATTATTGTTTTGCAATTTTAAAAAATAAGCTTCCAAACTCGATATATGTGGGAATAGTTTTTCGAATGTGAGTCTTTAAAAAATGACTTCTTCTAATCAGTGAAATCAACACTTTTTGAGGCTATTAAGTCCTTCACCTTGTTAGAAACACATTTGAGAAAAGCGTGAGTACTTATGTGAAATTTCAGATAATATGATAAGCAGAACAAAGCACCCTTATTATTAGGAAATTCATCAATGAATTCAATGTCCATGTTTAAAGAGGCACTTGTTGTGAAATTCTCCATTAATGCTTAGATACCCAATACACAAGCTTGCAATACTTGACTTTGAAGTATTAATGCCTTTTAAATTGTTTGAAATATAAAATCAAATGAAAGATATGTAAACAATTTGATCTTAAACACAATTATAGAAAAGCAAATAAAGAAGATTCTATTGCAAACATAGATGGTTTGAGAGAAAGCATGCTCTCATTACATTGCAAGGAGAAGAGGCTAAATCTCTTTGACTATATAAATCGAGTGACCAATCCATACATGTTTATCAAGAAATGCCCCTCAACTTTCTTATTGAACACAAGTAGGACTTAAGTAAGTGTGTATTCTCGTTAAGAAAATCTACAAAAGTCCGAGGTAGTTTCAAGACCTTATCCACTATTGCATCTTGTAAAATGACATCAATTGGCACTCCTTTTGCAATGCTTATGAGAGATTTAACCTTTGGAATCTTTAACAACAACGAAGATGCAAGAGACCTTCTCTAAATCTTTGGAAACCTTATTGCCTTTGCAAAAGGCACATGCAGCTTCATAAACAGAGAAGTTGATACCCGTAATAGACAAAGTGCCGACTATGTCTCTATAAACCAAAACAACGTCACTTTGTGAATGTAATTTTGAGTACAAAAATCAATAAGAGAGATTAGAAAAAATGTCTTGATCATGAGACAACAACTAGGGAACCTAGTTGCCATAACCAATCTGCTGAATGTGAGTGTTGAAAACTTGAGATAGGTACACTCCAAGGGAAACTTCTTTGACAGGCCTAATAATTGTTGTGTCAAGCATATTGAGTGCAATAGGTTGAGTGTTTTTCTTGTGACCAAATTCGTGTACAATAAATTGAACTTCTCCCAATCTCTTGAACTTTTCTGCAACTTTGACAAAGTCAAAGCATCGGTTGCTCCAAAATGTCAACTACAAGCATGGATCCAAATCAAAATTAGCTTTAACTCATACATATAAGTGCGTGAAATTGTATTGGCACATGCACTGATGATTACATACTGTGATCAAGTCTTCGGTAAGCCCCCCATCCCCCATGATGATTTTGTCTCGTTGCTTGTATGATGCACCAAATTTGATGACTCGCTGCTAGAGTAGCAAGAGGCAATTGGCTACTCTCTCCTTTATTAATGAGATCCTTACAGTTATGTTTGTATTGGGCAATAATCCACTTAGGATATAGTTTAGGCACAACAGTGAAAGAAGAGATTCTCTCTATCCTAGTCGATGGATCAAAAGCTATAGTGTAGTCCATCATGCCACCATCATTCCTAGGATTCTTGGCATGTACATAGAAATTGGATACTCTAATATAGTCTCCTATGAGTAGCCTGACCCATCTATGATGGGTTAGAGGCCCGCTTCGCTGAGTCTCAAGGTGAGATCTTGAAATGTCTTTAATTTCAAGAAATAAAATTTCAAGTTTCAAGACCCCCTCCATCATAGGCACCAGTTAGTTTGGATGCCTCAATCTTAATTAAAGGACACTCTAGGTGATCTATAGATGGCCAACCTTCAATTTTAAAAAGATGGACTTTCCATATTTGTATGTCATTTGTGTTCAATTAATGGGCATTCTTTATGACATGGAGGGGACATTGATTTGTGATTTACCACTTGGTCCAAGAGGAGAAGGTGAAGACCTATTTAGAGAGAGAGAGAGAGAGAGAGAGAGAGAGAGAGAGAGAGAGAGAGAGAGATTGGTATGCTCTAAAGGGGTGAAATTCTACATACATCACTATATTCATCAAGTGTGTCATAGTCAAAGTTGAGTAGCAGCATCCTGAAGCTCCAGGCGAGTGCTCTCAAATCTGTTGCTCGCAGAATACCAAAGCTTGACGTTGCTGCTGCTCCCCCTCTCCTCAATCATATGGCCTTCTCTCCCTCTCCCCTTTGTGCTCTCCTCTACCTCTTGTAGCTCCTCTCAGCCTCCCTACCCTCTCCTCTCAGCCTCTCTGCCCTCTACCTCTCTACCCTGCTCCCTCTTCCCCATTCCATTGATGCCCCCCTTGCCGTATGGCTGTACGGCCTCCTACCTGCCTGCCCTCTCTTCTCCACCCTATTCCCCTAGCCTCTTTGCCCTACCCTCTCCTCCCTAGCCCTCTCTTCCTCTCCACCTACCCTCTCCTCCCCTTCCCTAACCTCTCCTCCTAGTCTCCTCCTACACTCTAGTCTCTGCCTACCCTCTCCTCCCCCTTCCCTCCTTACACCCTCTCCTCTCCCTACCTGTTGCCCCCCTTCTTCCCTTGCCCTCACTCTCTCCCTCCTACTACCCCCTTCGCCCTCTCCCTCTCCCCCCCTGCTATTGCTTCTCCCCTTAGCCCTCACCCTCTCCCTCTCCCTCCCCTTAGCCCTCACCCTCACCCTCTCCCTCTCCCTCTCCCTCCCCTTAGCTCGTACCCTCTCCCTCTCCCTCTCCCTCTTCTTTCCTAGCCCTTCCTAGCAGCACTGTTGGTCGGACTGAGCTTTTCTTGTGTTCGAGTCAGCCTTTACACCTTGATTGACGATGGACCAACCTTCAGCCAATCCTCGCCCACTTCCACCAGACACAAAAACCATCACTTTCACAAAAGACAAGTTGCAGCAGCTCAAAAAAGATACTAGAGCAAGAGAGCTTGACTTTGCTCTTTGCTCGCATCCATGGGTCCCACCCTTCCAGGTTACAGGCCAGGGACTGAATGCTCGCCACTCTACCTAGAGACCTCACAGGGCACTTCAAAGATGTTCGATTACTTGGGCGAGGTTTCTTCCAGATTGTTTTTGACTGCTTGGAGGTAGCACATACAATGCTGCAGACTAGCCCGTTGGCACTGGGCTCCAAGAGGATTTTTTTTAGCCCTTTTTCTTTTGGGTTTGATCCTGTCAAGGAGGACAGTCGGACGACGTCACTCTTCATCAGATTTCCAGGCCTTCCTCAGGTGTACCATCGATTGCTACATTCCATTGGAACCACCTTTGGAGTGGTTACTGAGATCCACCCTCTCCCTGAGATGCCTACTTCAGCAGTAGAGGCAGTCAGGTCCGATGGGGTACTGCGTGTTAGGGTCATCATCTCTGACCCTAACATCTCGGATGACCACATTATGCTTCAGCATCCAAATGGCTTCTTCTTCAGATAGAGAGTCGAGATTGCAGAGGGAGACAGGATCATTGTAGGATTTGTAGCACCCTTGGGCACTTTGCCAGAGATTGCCCAAGGAAAAAGAAAAGACCAAAAAGATCCACGGGTGCACCTCATAGCTTCACCCGACCTAGACCTTCACCATGACTAGTTCCTACCACCTCACATGCTGCTAGACCTTTGTCTTCACAGCCAGGACCATTAGCCTCTCATCTTGGTACTTCTACAACACGGACAAGACAGTCAGTACGTCCTACTTTGGTCATCCACCATTGGGTGCCTATCAGAGTTGGGGATCCAGTACCTCAGGCTACTAATGGGGCCCCGGACCCATCTCTTCAGGCAAGAGACATTCCTATCCTAGTTCCATGTGTAGATGAGATTGCTCCTACCCTTATTCATGTACAGGAGTGCTCACCTAAGGAGAACCCTTCTCCAAAGACCCGTGCCTTACTTGTGAGAACAATGCCAAAGTTGTGGCTGAGGTCATGAACATTCATGTAGAGGTCATTCAGTGACAACCCCCCTCTTCTCTTACACGTTTGTCTTCACCTGACAGAGGTAAGGGGGTTATTGGTTCCACTCCTCCTTCCATAGCACTCCTTCACACTCTTGCACCTTTGCAGGAATTCATTTTCATTTCTTGTAGACTTGACTGAGTTTGAGTCAAAGGAAGTGTTTGTACCCTCTATGCTCAGGGAGCACATCTTTCAGACATCCGTGGACAGAGTTTCCCCTCAACAGGTGTGGGTGTGCTTTCCCCAGTTGACTTCCCTCCTCTTGATAGGAGGAACTTTTTGTAGGAGAGGGCTTTCTCCACAACCAGGTCGGGTAGGATATTCCATTTGGCCTCCTCCTTTCACAGATGAGATTGTCAGTTGGAACGTTCAAGGCCTCGGGGGTGTACCTCATCACCGCCACAGGCAACTGAATCGTAACCAACTTCATCCAGGTGTTACTGGGAGTCCCATGGACATTTTGATGATTCAAGAACACAAATTGGATGTCAGGATTGTGCCAAGTTGGGTAAGCTTCTTTTAGGCCATACTTTTTGGTCACCTGCCTTAGGCACTAGGGGAGGTACTTGCATTTTTGTTTCGTCTTCTATACTCCCCTTTGTGATTGGACACAAGATCATAGTCCCTTCTAGAGCTCAGTGGATTTTACTTTTGATTGGTGGGCGTAAGGTTGGCCTTTTAAATATGTATGCACCCAATTCTAGAGGGGATCATGTCCTTTTGTGGAAGGAACTGCTCTCTTGGTCACATATTGCAAATGCTTGGATTATAGGGGGCGATTTCAACATGGTTGAAATTCCCTCAGACAAAAGGGGTGGTAGAGAAGGTGGAATTCACTCCCTAGAGAGAGCAGCGTGGGATGCCTTCCTTTTTCAATACAGTGGCAAGGATGCTTGGCACGATGATGCTTTTCACACTCAGCCACATTCTCTCCTATTTTCTTGGTCGAACAGGAGGTTGCAAATGCCTACATGCACGGATTGATAGATTTTATGTGGATGATTGGGCTCTTGAAAGAAATGGTACTGTTTGCATTGCAGCTGGGGTGTTCACTTCGGACCATTTTCCAGTGGTTTTGATGGTCTCAGATCCCCATGTGAGGCACCGCTCTGCTAGTGTTAGGATTCCATATTCTTTGTATACAGAGGAGGGCCTTACAGAGACAGTGTTGAGGACCTAGGTATCTCATTTGCAGGATGGGTAGCTTTCTTCTTCGGACTTAGTTGCAGCCCTTTAGTGATTTTTATCTTGCAGTTGCTTGTATCAAGAGGGGTGAGATCTTCAGGCGTGAGATAAGTATTCGCCACAGTAGTTGGCTGCCCTCCAGAGGGAGGAGCAAAAAAGTCCTACAGATGCTTGGATTTAGGAGCGGCTCAACAGCAGTCACTCTTAGATCACAGAGCAGAGTATGCCTTTCATGCCAGAGAGTCCTTTTGGACTCAGACGGGAGGTAGGGTAATCAAGCAGTTCTTCTCTACTCTTGTCCCCATAAATAGTAGGGAGAGCGTCTCACAGCTTGTAGACTCAGACGGAGTTCTTCATACACATCCAGATGCTATCTTATAGGTTGCCACTGATTTCTATGCCTCCCTTCTTCAGCAGATCTTGACACTTAGGCCACAGATGAGGCTAGAGTGGTTATTTGGTAGGGTTGGTGATGATAGGGGATATGATTGTTTCACTTGATGCACCCTTCACCAACGTAGAGTTCAGGACTGCTCTCTCTGCCCCTCACAAGGGCAAGTGTCCTAGTTCAGATGGACTTACCCCCTTATTTTTTATTACTTTTTGGGATCAAATTGGGGATGACATTACCTCAACTCTGGAGGGCATATGGGACTCAGGTGAGATGCCAGACTCACTTACGGAGGGCCTTGTTCATTTGATTCCGAAAGGGGGTTGTAGGAATTTAGTTTCTTAGTGGATACCGATTACCTTGCTGATCTTATTCATGATACACAGACAGGTTTTGTGCATAGCTGGAGCATCTTTGATAACATCTTCTCATTTTGGGAGGCTTCGGATTGGACCATGCATAATGGCCACAAGCTGGCCATTCTACTCTTGGATTTTGAGAAAGCTTATGACAGGGTAGATTGGGACTTTCTGGAGGGCACACTTACTCATTTTGGCTTCTCAGATACTTGGATCAAAGGGGTGTCAGCCCTCTACAGATCATCCTACATCAAGGTTCTGATTGGTGGAGTCAGGGGGGACAAGTTTTAGATTACTAGATCAGTCCATCTGGGCCCTTAGCCCCCTTTTTATTCCTTTTTGTGGTTGAGGCTATGAGCTATTACATTAGAACTCAAGCTGGGATTGTAGGGCTCAGGCTTCCTCTGAGGCAAGAGGATGAGCTCTTAGATAGTGAGTTAGCAGATGATACAGCTGTTTTTTTGAATGCCACCCCACAAACACTGATTTCATTCAGGATGGCATTGGATTTGTTTTGCATTGCGGCAGGTGCACACATAAATTAGAACAAGTCCAATGGTTTTTGGATCAGTGTGATGAGGACGCTCTAGTCTGGGGGATTGACATAGGATTCACTTGGATTCAAAGGGGAGTCCTCCGTCAAGTATCTGGGATGCCATGTTGGGGTGGGTATCTCTCCGGCACAACAATTCGCTCCCGAGTTGGAGAGTATCAGGAGGAAACTCATCTTTTGGAGTTCAGCCAGACTTGACCTTGCATCCAGAGAACCAGGTCTTATTGGCCACTACCTTGTTTGTCTGCTCATGTTGGTGCAGATCTAGAGGTTATATTGCTCAGCTCATGAGACCTATCAGGAACTTCCTATGGAGTGGTTTAGATGGCACCTCAGATGTTGTAGCTAGGGTGGCTTGGGAGACCCTCATTCTCCACACAGGAGAAGGAGGTCTCAATATTATTGATCCGAACTTGCAGTGTATGGCCTTACTCTGCAAGTTTGTAGTACGTGGATTGATGCTTGGACAGGAGCCCGAGAAGGATTTTTTCTCGTGCAGCATTCAATCTTGTGCCCCTTCTCATGGGGGAGATTGGTTGGACAGCAACAAATGGATCTTTACCTCAGCCCATCTCAAATCTCCCCCTTCCCCTCTCATGGCTGCTATTCTAAAAGCTTGGGGTTGCTTCAGAAACACACTTCGCAAAGTTCCACCCAACTCTCATGAAGAAATTCACAAACAACCAGTCATGTGGAATGACTCGATTTTGGATGATCATGGCAGGCCACTTAGAGTGTCACATTATATGCAATGGTCTAGATGGGAGAGGGGACTTGCCTCTACAGTAGGCGCTTGGCAAGCCTTCATGAGACTTTCAAAGGATCAGATACTTTTAGCAGTTGGCCACTTCAAAGGGAGTGCACTCAGGATACAGCAGATACAGGCAGCCATTCCGCCACAATGGATTGATACAGATGACATGCCGCTTACAGAGTCCACTTGGTGGGGAGCGTTTTCAGGGACGGGCATTCCATTATAGGATGCACATGAGGATACCCTTGTCTTTGATGTTCGGTCGAGAGGCAGACTTATCAAATCTTCTGATGATATTCTTTTGGAGGTTGCATTTCAACCGGTCAGGAATGCAGGATTCATGGAGTGGGGCAAGGACTCACAGTGGTATCTTGACCCTGATCCTATTCTCCTTGCGTTGGGGTCTTGGAGACTTTGGCTGTATGGTGGTTCCCCTATTAGGTTCTTGCAATGGGACACAGGGGAGTGGCAATGGATTGATGAGGGGCACTAAGAGAAGAGCTTCCTCTTCTTTTGCTACACAGTTAGAAATGCCAAGAGATTTCAACTCAGCAGTAGAGGTTGGAGGCCCTCTAGAGCGCCATATTGGGATAGTTTTTGAATTTTCACAGTTGTGCGAAAGAACTTTTGGCATAGACTCTGAAAATCCCTCAGGAATAGAAAGATCACTCTCTTCTTTTGGCTTTCTATTCATGGAGGGATTGCAATAAATCTGTGGAGATCCAGGTTCGGGGCTAACTCCTACTTGTCCTCATTGTCACTTGGCAGTTGAGTCAGTACAGCATTGCCTTTACCATGTGTCAGCAATGCACCTCCCTGTACCACGTCCTTGTCTTGCGTGTTCGCTTCTCTGAACCTCCTCCAAGCTCTCCGAACCTATCACGAACCTCCCTCCTCCTCTTTCCAAACCTCCAGAATTACGCCACGTCGAAACCTCTCCTTAAAGAATAGATGTTTAGTACTTTGACAAACTCACCATAGTGTACAACTCATCGATGTGGAGAGTAATATGACCAAACACCACTCTGTCGACAAGATCTACTTTCAAGCACTTTTGACAATTAACATAGAGAGCATGTGAGTGCCATACTTGTTAAGAACTTTTCCATCAAATATGTAATTTTTAATGCTCAAATCGATTTCATGGACTTTAAGAACCTTTACTATAGCTTCTTCCTTCTCATCACATGCCAAATGGTTTAACTCATGTAAGGCAGGAATATATGGCCCATGTTTCTATGCCTACACTACTTGTAGGGGAGTCCTCCTGTACATCAACTACTCTAGGCTTTTTTCCTTCTAGAATTGGGGTCTCAAACAAACATCTTTTTAGGGCACTATTATTGTTTGGGGAAGTGTTAAACATAGGAGGTGGGGAGCAATTCAACAACAATGCAACTCCACCCAACAAAGAAGAACTGGCAACATTAACAGCGATGGGAGATGATTCCGTTGAGAGGACATTCTTCCTCTTTTCTTCATGAGCAATTGTATCTGCTCATAAGCAAAATACTAAAATCAAAACATGGAAAACAAACTTTAAATGTAGATTTTTAAAGTGTGAGTGCATCTTATCTAATTCATTGATTTATAATTCTTTTAATTTGATTATATGTGCGGTGATTATACGTGCAATGATTTTAGTTTTGATTATACGTGCAATGATTGTATGATGAAGCACATGTATAGGGGAGGGGTCGAATGGAAAAACATTGCTTCTCTTTGTTTCCGAATATTTGTATATGATTGTAACAATTCTTTTATAAAAAGTTAAAATGTGAATGTACTACTATGTTTTATGTAAGCAAGGTTTATGCTCCTTTCAAGCACATAATGAAACGGCAAGAAAATAATAATGCTATAAGTTCTCTCTTAGGTTGCTTATTTAAGTTCTCTTAGGTTGCTTATTTATTGCTCGAGAATTTAAATGTAGAGCCCTTTTGAATTGCATGCAAGTTATGCAATGTGGGGGGCATTGTCCTATATGCCAATGCAACCATGCATTCATTCAAGCAAACCAACAGAAATTGCAATCACGCATTCATTCATGCAAACCAACAAAAAAACATACAAGGAGGGAAAATTGATCCTTCAAGCAAACCAACAAAAACACATACAAGAAGGGAAAATCCTCTTAGGTAAAAAATTTCACATCCTTGCTAAACAAGCATGTTCTTAAATAATCCCCATAGCTTCTTCACACATTTCACACAGTTAGGTCCTCAAACAAAATCGTTCACAAAGAAAAATCCACAAATGTTCTCACATCAATCCCCATACTCCACACCTAGCATGTCTGCTGCAATTATCGCCTCAATAACCGTACCTAAAATGACTCTACAGACATTCTCCTAGATAATCGTCAAACCTCTTCCCCCACTAATTCCTAGATAATTGTCAAGCCTCTGACCCCACAAATTTCCAGACATTCATCAAGACAAACTATCATGACTTTCTACCACACACCAAGCATGCGTGCTGCAACCATCGCCTCAGTTAACGTACCTAAGATGATAAGGCACACCAACAAAAATGCTCAAAACCTTACAATTACCTTGAGCTCCTTCTCAATCCATGCTCAACCCTCAGCCCACAAGCAAGGGTGGAACCTACAAACAGGGGCTTCTTCGTCCTCTCAGAAGCCAAGGCCAATGGTTTCCTGGAGTACGACTCTGCCTCATCACGCTACTCCCTATGCCATTGGAGGTGACGCTTCTAGTTTTGCAATTCGATCAGTGCAGTGGGCTCCCACATACATCCAGCTTGAGGTTCCAATGCGCTTCCACAGGGGTAGAGAAGTGGACTCCATCTATGTTCGATGCATGCTTGGTGATCAATTATTGCGCATGATGGAAGATTGGATGGGTCCGTAGGGTTTGGATCTATGACTCGCCCATGGTGCCCAAGTTAATTTCCAACTGGGCTTCGTGCAGGAGAAGCCGATGGCAAGAGGAGTGATTAGACTGCCACCCGAGGTTAAGCTTGATCAGTTGCACTATTGGCCACTCCAGAAGTGTACTGAGTTGCTTGGGGTGGACATTTCCTTCATGTTGCAGTGGGCACGAAAGGTAGGCGTGGAGCCAGTAGCCACTTTGGTACGCCGGAGGATAGATACGGACTACTCGCCTTCCCAACCCCCATCAAAGTCGCAAAAGGCAATTTTCTTAGAACAAACTCCCACTCACAGGCGAGCCTTGTTTCCTGCTTCCCCCTCCCTATGAGTGTGAGTTGGAATGTGCACTACCTCCACGAGCATGCTCATAGTCAGCTACACTACTTGATACTTTGCCAATAGTTGTAGAGGGCAGTTGTTGGTCAGACAATGAACTTTCTTATGATTCAGGAGCATATGTTCTCAGCGGCGGACATCAAACACCGTCACCACCCCCTGCCAAGCAAAGGCCCAGAGATTTGGTCCTCGGCAGTAGGGAGGAGCAGAGGAGTTTGCATCTCGGTCTCGCGGGTAGTTGCCCCGAAGGTTTACCAAGGACAGCTCATTGCAGGGCAAGTATTATGAATGGGAGTCCAGGGAGGTGAGTCCAAGATTGGGATCCTGAACGTATATGCACTCGCTTGCTCGTCAGCACCGCCCCGCTTTCTGGAGACGACTTTCCGAGTGCCTCCTTCGGATGTGGACTCTTGGATTGTTGGGGGCAACTTCAACAATCTAGAGTAGGGGGAGGACAAGCAGGGTGGCGCTTCCTTCTCCGAGATGCCCACACCAGAGAGGAGCACATGGGAACAACTCATCTTTGCGATTAGAGGAAGGGATCCTTGGAGAGAGGTGGAGTTCATGAGGGTCCCAGGCAGCCTGCAGTTTTCATTTGGCCAGCGGAGACAGGATGGGATTTTGGAGAGACTAGGCAGATTTTATGTATGAGACTGGGCATTGCACAGGGGCAGCTCTATCAGCATCTTAGCAGGTACCACCATGTCAGACCACTCCCCGGCAGTACTCTTCCTCAAGCAACCCTGCACCGGTCTTTCCCAGAATGGGATCCGCATCCCGGATAGCCTTCTTTAGGAGGAGGTACAGAGGGCAGTAGCCTTGATATGGCAGCTGCCAGAGGATGAGCCATTAGTTAAGGGATGAGCGGCTTGGGTTGCAGATGTGATCCAAAGGAGCAATGAGGAGCTTCAGTCACAGGCCTTGCAACGGAGACATGCGCTTCAAGAGCATGAGAGAGCGGCATTGAGGTGGGATTTAGCCTCCATAGAGAGACTCAGGGGGAATGACCCAAACTCTCAGCGGCTTCGGGACCGTCAAAGAGGCTGTGAGACTCCTTTTACAGGATGCAGAGGCTAGGCTAGGAGGTCATCTCACGATTCTGACCTCGTCTCTGAACCAGCCTGAGACCACAGAAGATTTCCTACTTTTTCAAGTTGATGGCTCATGGAGGATTGCCCATCGGCCCTTGGCTAGAGCAAATGCGAGTCGACGGCGGCAGGTGCCTTTGTTGTGCAGAGGGTGTGCTGGGGACGATCCCCAACTGCCCATGGGATTGTGCAGCAGCGCAGAGGATCTGGCTTGGCCTTTTGGATAGTGGCCAGTACTCAACGATGCTGAGGGACTTCACTTGGGTATGGTAGCATGGCTCACAGAGGGCGGGTATGCTTTTTCCATCGACCAGTGTTGCCAGCTTATAGGATCCATGGCCAGCAGGTCTCCTAGATAGAGGCCTATGATGCAGGACTGCCTTCCCTGATGGGGGGACAGACGACTACTCCGGCGGCCACCCTAGTAGCCATTTGGCAGGACATTATCTTCATGTTGCGCGCTACCTGGGAGCGCAGCACTCCAAGATCGAGAGGGACCGCCAAAAGGTGGGACCGCTTCTGCAAGGCTTGGCCTGCAGGGATTTTTTTACACTTTCTCCACGGGTGATATCCATTGGATGTATAGACCACCCCGTGGCTGTTAGCCCCTATTCTTGAGGCAACCTAGGCAGTGAGCTGGTGCCCTGGAAACAGGTTGTGTTTTCTAAATAGCCTTGCATTGTATTTACCATCTTCAGTCCCTTTATGGAGGCTAGAAGCATGGGGTTTCAAGCATTAATAGAAGTTCTCTTTTCTCTGGGGAAAAAAAAGTGATAAAAGAAAGATTGACCGTTTGATATGAGAGTTTCAAGATTGTGCCATCCCATGAAAGTCAAAAAAAGTACATATTTAGTTTAAAACAATTGATAAAACTATAGTTCACTAAACCAATAGTTAAATCTTCAAAGAAGGAAAATTCTCAGGGGCACAATTTTCTAGCTAGTTATGGCTTTGGAATCGACAGCTTCTTCTTCAAATCATTATGAGCCTGGTAAGGCATTTAAAAAACCCGCTTCATTCTTTGTATTCTAGAAAAGAATTTTGAATTTTCTGACCCAATCATTCATTTGAAACAGAATCTTTCTTACTGTTAAAAACCTTTGTCAGTCCACAGCACAGAATCTAGACATTAATAAATAAGATCATCATCCCTTCCAATTGACTGAGATGCAATGCCTGAATCTTAGACAAACAATCAAATAAGGTTTGGTTATCACTTTGATTTCCAGCTAACATTGAGTCTGCACCATTTTGTATCTGGTCTCTGTTGAAGGAGCATTAACAGAGGATCAACATCCCTTCAAATTGACTGAGATGCAATGCCTGAATCTTAAAGAAACGATTGTATGAGGTCGCTTATCATTTTTATTTCCAGCTAACATTGAGTCTACACTATTTTGAATCTGGTCTCTATGTGAAGGAGCATTAGCACACTAGGCATGTGTAATTTCTCCACAAACTTAGACAGTATAGTGTAGAAAATAGAGAAGAAACAAACAAGTGGAATATACCAGTGAGTTTCCCAAATACTGCTGCAATTGGGACTTATTTCTTGGCATTTGATAGCACTTCTCAGTGGGAGTGATACCAATCGCTGCATTTAAACTCTTATTTGGCTGTGTTTTATTAAAAACCCACCAGTCTTGGCATGTGATGTTGATTGAGGGCTATGTTGTCCATATCTTCCAAGGCTCTCGATGCCTCAATCAAGAATTCTTTTTGGGCTTCTAGATAGTGTAGAGCCTATAAGCACAAAACAATTTTTTGTATTTAATATCACTGAAGAAAATCTTATTGAAAAAATCTAGAGTGTAAGCAGATATAATCTAAGAAAATCAAAGTTGACTGCATTTCCATGAGTCAAGAAGTCTATTGAATTACATAAAGCAATACCTTGAAGCAACAACTTTTTGCATTCTCAAAATTAGAAGCACCATTTCCTTTACATGAAATCATATCTTACTCTCCGTTTGTAAGAGAAATAGTTGTCCCACAGTTTTTTCAATAATCGCTACGTATACACTGGCGTCCTTAGCTACTAGCAAATTGATTATCCAATTTTCAGTGAGTCGGTTCCTTCATAAGGACAAGCTAGAATTCTCTGATGAAATGACAGATTCATATAATCCTATTCTTAAAAAGGGGTAATATTATCGGAAGTGGGATCAAAATTTGCCGATGAAAAAACTCAAAAAAGGCTTGCTTTCAGTGAAAAACAAGAAATCTAGAAAAACCAGGTCCGTCTATGAAGATTAGATGAGGAAAATTGCAGTAGACCTTTTCTTCTTCTGTCAAAAACTCTTGTAATTGATGTGGTTGCTTTTTTTTCTTCGTAAATTTTTGGCCAGCTGAAGGAATTATACTTGTACTATGAAGCTTGAAGAGCTGTTGTGCTTGGTCCATTCTCCTACAGACATGGAAATTTCAGGCATTATTTAGCAGATTAAAAGAGCTTCCTGTACAGGCTTTCAGCTTACATTTAATGTCAGACACAACAGAATTTAGAATTTCCTAGAACTCTCAACATGATGCTATACAAGTTTGATGGGTGATATATAGTATTTTCAGGAAAAGAGTTTCCAAGAACAGGAAATCCTGGAAAGCACATATTATCTAGCAACAAATCTATATTCCGATTTTTTTTTAAAGACATAGAAACACACTTGGAATTGGACCCAAACATTGCAAACGTTTGGCCCAAATTCATTGTTTTAAGGACTTTTTTTTCCCCAAAGAAAAGAACCTTCTATTAATGCTTGAAAACTTCATAAAAAACAGCAGCCCCGAAGGTGCTGAGTATGGAAAAAACTGGGAAAAGGCTGAAAGAAAAACCGGCCTGTTCCAGAGAAACCCAGTTCACTGCCTAGGGGATCTCTGGTATTGGGGCTAACGGAGTGAAAATGTAAAAAACTCCTGCAGGCCAAGCCTTGCAGAAACGAGCACGCCTCACAACAGTCGCCTTGGAGCCTGAAGTCCCACACTCCCAAGTGGAGCGGAGGGTGTAGATGATATCCTGTCAAATGGCGACCAGGGTAGCCGAGGGTGGAACCGGATGCTCACCCATCACCAAACTGAAAGCGAGCAACCCAAATGTTCCCCGCAGTGACACTGGCTACTACCTCCCATATGCTGTCCTCCGGAAGAAGAGGAGGAACTAGGCTATCAGGAGGGACCGCCTCATGGAGCTCAATCCTCTGAATGCTCTGACCCTGTATCCGGTAAGCTGGTTGGGGAGATCTCATCAATCTAGAATGTGTGTCCTCCCTCGGTCAACGAGGCCACCATCCCCCAAGTGTAGTCTCTCTGAAGACTCTGCTTACGCGTCATGATCCTGAGGGAACCTCGCTACGCAATGGCAACTCCAGAGGCAGTGCGGGATCGTTTCCAGAAAACTAGCAAAGCAACAATGACACTACCCCTCCACCCGCATCTGCTCCAACCACGGGCCGATGGGCAAGCCTCCGTGGGCGGCCAGCTAGAAGAAGTAGGATATCTTCCTCGGCCGCAAACTGGACCATAGCCGCGTCCAAAACTTGGAACGGACGTCCCAAGGCACTCTCTAGAACGGACGTCCCGGGGCACTCTCTAGGCCACCCAATGCCTCTCCCTCAAAGGGGTCCACATCGAAGAGTCCCTCCTGCCAATCCGTGTGGTGTAGGAAAAGAAGGGCACCTCGTCCACCTGCTCAGCAAGGCCGCCCCTGGAGGACCAGAACCACTATCCCGGATCCCACTGGACCTCCTGCAAGGGCCTACCCTCCCAAAGCTAGAGGCGCCATCTTGGGGCAGGATCCTGCTCTGAATTACTAGGAGGGTCAATGTACCACTCCTTCCCCAAACGTCTCACCACTCTGATCATCTGCCAGTGAATCCCATCAAGACTCCATCCATCTCTGGGTCTCTCTCAGTGAGCGCCTAGAGCAAGTCCTATATGAAAAAAAATCATGTGTGTGTTGCCACGCTGCATCATCATCCTCAAGGGGACACCAGTCCGAGAAAACTAGCCCAACTATCTGCTGTCCATCCACACGCTAAGTCCCTCCCTCCAGGACTCAGGGATGGCTAGGTCAATCTCTCTCATCCACTGCCCTGCACCTCGCAGATATGCTACAGCGCTAAGCCTTGCCTCTGCCTCTGCCTCCATGGGTAATCTGCTCCATCTGCCAAAGGAACCGGCTGGTCCACTGTCCCGCTATGCCCAACCAATGTGAGTCCGTTGTCCGAGCATATGCCCCTCCTAATCCCAGATCTCAGGGTTCCAAACAAGGGGCTGACGCTCGAACTCCTCTCTGCATCTTTGCTGAGCACGAATGAGGCCCCCTGCTACTCTCTACTAGACCCTATGGAGGCTCCTCATCAAGGGGGAACCCTTCCCCGTAAGGGGGGCCTCTAAGAAGATCCATCTGTGTGAAAGCTGCCACTACCCCCAAGTGCGTTGGGTGTTCCTGAGAAGTCCTTGCTATAAGAGGAGCTTCCAAGGCTCTGCACCTGAGTGCCTGCGGCATGATCACCGTCTGCCAAGCGACCCGGGCTCTAGTATTCCGCGTGCCGTCCGAACCTGCCCATAGAAAGTTTCGAACCAACCGTCGGAGCTGCCCAATGCACCCTCTGTGAAAACACTAGCAGGAGGCGATATACCAGGCCGTGGCAAGAAGGACCTGGTTTGCCACTAAGGCACGACCTACTAGGGAGAGTTTGACCGAAAAGAAGCTTGCGCCGTACACTCTCAAGGACCAGGGCGACAATCTACTGCTCTGCTATAATGTCAATACCGACTTGGCAACCGAGGTATCTCACTATCTGGCCCCACGATATCCATCTGAAGCCAAAGTCGCTCCCCACTCACAGATCTCCTGTGTCTCTTCAGAGCCTATGAAAAAACCTATGGACTTTGTCCGGTTGATCCGCGCACCCGAGGCCTCACAGTAGATAGCCAGGGCTCCCCTGACTCTCTCCGAACTCGTGGTGGTGTCCTCTACATACAAGGTGGTGTCATCTGCAAACTCAAAGTCGAGCAGCTCCTCCTCCTGCATGATTGGGAGCCTCAACCCTGTGAGGCCAACCACCTGTGATAACAAGTAGTAGCCCAGAGCCTCTGCCACAAACAAGAAGAGGAAGGGAGTGAGGGTGCAGCCCTGGCGGACCGAGTGAGAAAGAGGAAAGGTCTCGCCCGTGTGTCCTCCGATAAGCATCTGGCTAGAGCTCCCCGCATAAAGCGCAGAAACTCCTCTGATCCATCTGTCTTAGAAACCCAATCTCCACATAGTACCCTCCAGAAAGGACCACTCCATCTTTTTTTTTTCAAAAAAGAGACTTCTATTAAGTAAGAAAGAAACCCGCTAGAGCAAGCTCTGTGCGGAAATACACCATGCTAAGCATGTAAAAAAAAAAACCTCAGAGGAATGAGGTAGAAAGAAACCAAGGCTGAGGCTGAAAATGCCATCTCAATGCTGTAGAAGTCTCAGCAAAGAAGGGAGAGTCTCTCCAATCTCTGAGAAAAGTAACTCTCCTGGAGGAGGCTGCTCGAGATGATCCCTGCATGGTCGCCCAAATGGCCATCAGAGTGTGTATCGTATCTGTCCAAGTAGCTAGGATCTCCCATGGAGAGTCGACCGAGGAGTGAGCAGCCCTGAAAAGAGTGGCCGGAACATACTCTAGAGAGCACGACTCCACAAGGTGTCGTCGGATGTGAAGAGCCCAATAGGAATCAAGTCTCTCAAAAAATACCTGGGGCCCTGAAAGAGTAAGCCAAGCCACTGATCCTCAGGTCATATAGAAAGGTAGGCGAACAAAAGTGCTGAAAAGTCTTGCAATCCCCTTCCATATGATTCTCGCCTGTCTGCAATCCCAAAGGCAGTGCTGTATTGTCTCCAAAGTAGAAAGGCAGCGAGGGTCTGTGGATCTGGACAGCCTGCCCCCCAAAGAAACATCAAATACTAAGGCATCCTCATGTGGGTCAAGAAAAGCAATCCCTGCACTCCCTCTGAGATTAAGAACCATCTGGGCCTGTTGGTCTGCAGGAAGCTTCCTGAAGGCTTTCCATGCTCCCACTGTAGATGCAGGGCCCCTCTCCCATCTTGGCCACTGCATGTAAGGAGAAGCTCCAAGTGGTCTGCCAAGCTCATCCAAAATCCTGTCATTCCACATGATAGGCTGCCTTTCAATCTCTTCATGGGTGGATGGGGGAATCCTGCGAAGAGTACTCCTGAAGCTGGCCCATGCGTTCAGGATAGCAACCATAAGAGGGGAAGAGGGAGACCTGAGGTGGGCTGTGGTGAAAACCCATCTAGTACTGTGTGTCCAATCCTCTCCTGAAGTGGGCATGCGAGACTGTATGCATCTGATAAAAAAATCCTTCCAAGGTCTTACCCTGGCATAAGCCCTCTCACAACGAACTTGCAGAGTAAAGCTCTGCACTGTAGATCTGGGTCGATGATATTCAAACCCCCTTCTCTTGTAGGAAGAATCTAGGTCTCCCAAGCCACCCTGACTGTAACATCAGTTGTGCCATCTAGACCACTCCATAAAAAGTTTCGTACAGGCCTCTTAAGCTGAGTGATACAATCCCTAGAGTGGCACCAACAAGAGCATACAAACCATGCTGTGGCTAGAAGAACCTGGTTAACCACCACTACCCTAGAGGCCAAGTCAAGTTTGGCTGAGAGCTCCACAAAAGGAGCTTTCTTCTGATGCTTTCCAACACCGGAGCAAACTGTTATGAAGGAGAGATGCCCACCCCAACATGGCAGCCCAAATATCTGACGGAGACGCCCCTCTGTACCCAAGTGAAGCCAATATCATTACCCCAATCCGGGGTGTCATCCTCGCAAATCCAAAAACCATTGGATTTATGCCAATTAATGTGTGCACCTGCAGCCGTGCAAAACAAATCCAAGGCTGTCCAAAAGGAAGCAAGTGTCCTGGGGGAGGCATCCAAAAAAACAGCCGTGTCATCTGCCAACTCACTATCCAGGAGCTCTTCTTCCCGGCGGATAGGAAGCCTCAGCCCATAAATATCAGCTTGAGATCTAATGTAGATACTCATAGCTTCCGCCACAAACAAAAAAAGAAATGGGGCAAGAGGACATCCCTGGTGGACGGCGGATCTGGAAATCTAAAACCTGTCCCCTCTTACCCCCCCAATGAGCAACTGGCTATGATCTGTATAGAGAGGATACTCCTCTAATCCATGCATCTGAAAAACCAAAGCGAGATAGAGTACCCTCTAAAAAATTCCAGTCTACTCTGTCGTAAGGTTTCTCAAAGTCCAAGAGTAGAATGGCCAATCTCTGGCGGCTCTGCATGGCCCATTCTGAGGCCTCCCAAAATGAGAAAATATTATCAAAAATACTTCTACCATGCACAAACCCTGTCTACGTGTCATGAATCAAATCTGGAAGAAAAACCTGTAGCCGTAGACTAATGGCTTTCGCCAGAATCTTGTAAAAAGTTCCCAATAGAGTGATGGGTCTCCATTGAGACACAAGATTCCTATTACCCCCCTCTGGGATGAGATGAATGAGACCATCTATAAGTGAGTCCGGCATCTCACCAGAGTCCCACACGCCCTGCAGGGCTGATGTAATGTGATCACCAATCTGCGCCCAAAAAGTAATAAAAAAGGGGGGGGTAAGTCCATCTGAACCTGGGCACTTGCCCTTGTGAAGGGCAAGTAATGTAGTCTTGAATTCTGCATTGGTGAAAGGTGCATCCAGAGAAACATACACTCATCCTTCACCAATACAAGGATACACTGCCAAATAACCTCTCTGGCATCATCAATGGCATGTGTGCCTGGATCTGCAGTAAGAAGGGATGCAAAAAAATCTGAAGCTACATGCATGACAGCATCAGGATCTAACTGTAACACCCCGTCTGAGTCAACAAGCTGCGAAACACTATCTCTACTATGTCTGGGCCCATGAGTAGAGAAAAAGTGTTTGTTGACCCTGCTACCCATCTGAATCCAAAAGGATTCCCGTGCATGAAAGGCATATTCTACTCTCTGATCCAACAATGTCTGCAAATGAGCCCTTGCTGCAGCAAGGCGCTCCTGAATCCAAGCATCTGTGGGCCTCTTCTGCTCTTCCCTCTGAAGGGACGCTAACTGCTGGCGTATACCAATCTCACATCTGAGAATCTCATGTCTCCTAGAATCAGCGACTATATGATAATAGTCACTAATTTCGGATAAGGCTGCAGCTACCTGAGATGGGTGGACAGCTCCACCCTGTATGTGAGAAACCCAAATCTGTAAAATATCCTCCGTGAGGCTCTCCTCTCCATAAAAAGCATCCGGAATCCTAACACTGGCAGAGCGTCCTCTCCGATGAGGCTCAAGATGTGTATTTCCTATTCGACCAACAGTACAGGAGTGACTGTGGCATAATATGAAAGGCATCATCCAACCAAGTGTCCCTGCCACTGAACTGAAAGAGGAAGGCATCCCAGGCTGCCCTCTCCAAAGAATGAATTCCACCCTGTCTGCCTCCCTTTTTGTCTGAAGGCAACTCAACCATGTTGAAGTCGCCACCAATTATCCAAGAATCTACAATGGGGGCCCAAGAGAGTAACTCCTTCCAAAAGGAGATCCGCTCACCTCTCTTGTTGGGAGCATAAAGATTGAGAAGACCAATCTTACGCCCTCCAATCAAAATAATGATCCATTGAGCTCTAGAAGGGGAGATAATACCATGACCAGCAACCAAGGGGAGAATAGAAAGAGAGACTGAAATGCAAGTACCTCCCCTTGTGCCCATAGCAGGCGACCAGAAAGTATGTCCTGAAAGCAGTTTGCCAAACTTAGAGCAATCACTGGCATCTAGCTCCTGGATAAAAAGGATATCAATAGCACCTCCAGTGACGCCTGGATGAAGCTGGTTCCGGATCAGCTGCCTACGGCGACGGTGTGGAACTCCGCCTAGGCCCTGTATGTTCGAGCTGACTATCCTCATCGACAGGAGGATGCTCGATGGAAAGGCTTACCCGACCTAGTAGAGCAGACCAGCTTCCCATGGGCCGAAACACTCCTGCTGAGGGCAGGGAACTCAACAGGTGAAAGGATCCCCACACCTGTTGAAAGGGAGGCCCTGTCAGAAGGAATCCCAATGACCGGGGCCCCTAAGGTGGAGGGCACAAACTCCTCATCATCCATGAAAGTCGCCGAATCTGCCAGTGCCGAAAAAGAATTCCTGATAAGCAAGTCTGGCCGAGGAGTGCGAAGAAGACCTGCACTCGTGGAAGATGGAGGAGAAGGACCTGCCAGGCCTGTATCAGCAGAACTGGAGCTGGGGGTTGAGGAGGCCTGTGGCTGGGGTGAAGAGGAATTAGGAGCCCTCATTTGTGCCTGCACTTTCTCGATTGTCCTGACTGTGGCAAGAACAGTCTGCGGGGAAGAAGTACCTGTAGCCCCCTCGTGGTCAGAAACCAAGGAGTCAGAAACCAAAGTGACTAGGGCTGGTGGATCTAAAGGCCCCTCCTGATGTGGAACTATAGTGTCTGGGGCTGCAGCAGCATCCACCTCTGGAGTCTGGAAGGCGTCTGTCTGAACAGGATCAAAAGTCTCCTCCTGAGTTAAGGGAGCCGCTTTGATAGCTCTCCATCGTGATACTGGGTGTGCTCTGCAGGCATTGGGTGCCCTGCTGCCCCTGGTGGTCCTGGGGTGCGGCTCCTTCACGTACTACCATGACTGCACCTCCCCAGCACCCTGTACCACGCACTCCAAAAGACCACTCCATCTTGTCGTAGGCTTTCTGGAAATCCAAGAGGAGGACGGCCAACGGCTGTGACTCCTCCCTGGACCAATCCACTACCTCCCAGAACGTGAAAATGTTGTCCAGGATGCTGCGCTCCTGGAACAAACCCAGTCTGTGCTCATGAGGACGGGGATGCAAAAAACAAGGTTCTCCTGTGAGTGGGTGCCTGTTCCATAAAGACTGTCTTATGTGACTTTGCGGGGGGTTTGGAGGGCGAGTATGTCTGTATGACGACATACTAAAGTGGACACTAGCTCAATACCAATCTCTCGTGTCCACTTCATCATGAAGGAGACTTCCACCCCAAACAACTCTGCACACTTCTGGAGTGGCCAATAGTATGCCTGATCAACCTTTGCCTCAAGCGGCAATCTGATAACTCCTACTGCCAAACCACACCGGCTTTTCTCGCGTGAACTCAGCTGAAAACTCACCTCCGCACCATGGGCGTGCCAAAGGTCCAGTCCCTATGGCCCCATCCACTCGTCCATCATGCGTGAAATCTGCGGTGAGGGAGCGGAAGGGGACGCCATCTTACCCTTGTCTCCTGGAAGGGGTGTCGAAGCAGGGAAGGGGTGGGAGGCTGAAGAACCTGGTGAGGAGGTGGAAGGGGGGGCGGAGGGGGAAGGAGGAGGGAGGGAGGCGTAGGGAGGGGGGCGGGTGGTGAGGGTGATCATAGTCGGAGGGGCGAGGGGGGGGGAAGGAACCCGGAGGAAGGGGGGGTAGTGGAGAGGGATAAAGATCTAGGGGAGGGGAGGGGGGCGGGGGTGAGTAGGGGCAGCCACAGGCCCCCCTTGTTGATTAGGCTCGCCGGGGCTCTAGACTCGCTCCTCCTCAGCCGCCGTTGACGGGCTAACGTCCGTAGCTTCCATCGCATCAGGAGCTCCTGGGACTCGCTGCTGCTGATGCAAGGGTGGGTGCGGTCTCGCTGAACCTCCATAACGGGAGGATCCTCTGGCTAGGCAATGGCTCCTTCCGTTGGGGGAGATGGCGAATGGTGTGTCGTGTCCATGTCCTTCACTATAAAGCCATGGTACCAAGGAAAGAGGTACGCTAGATGCAGGCCAAGGAGGATGGGGCTCTCCCCCTTGAGTGTCGAGGGGGAGCTCGACTAGATGACAAAACGCCTCTTCCATAGATGGTGACCTCTTGGATGTGGTCACCCTCTAATGCCAAGCTCGCCTGGAACTGGATCCACTCTCGCACCTGTCTCCTTGTAGGAGTGAGGCCCACAATTCTTCCCACGATCGCCTTGTCCTGAAGGGACTAAACTGCCTGCTGTACCTGTTGCTTGTCAGCTGGGAAAGAAGAACCTTAACGGATGTGGGATTCGAGCGTGCTGCCATAGAGCCCCTCTAGCCAGACCAAGGGTCACCACCAAGATTTAATTTCGCCTTAACAAGAACAAATGCTCCCGCTGCAGGGAGGAAGAAGAAAGAAAGGGGGGGGGGTGGGGGTGAGGAAGAAAGATGTCAAAGGGGGAGGTAGAGACGAGGCGAGGCGGGGGGCGGACGACAGGCTGGGTGAAGGAGGAAGAGGGCAAGGAAGGAGGTGGAAGAAGGAAGAGGGGAGGCGGGGGGGGAGAAGGCGAACAGGCGGGGGAGAGAGGTGGATAAGGCAGGAAGGGCGGCAAGGGAGGCGCGGGGGGGACGACGGAAGGCGGAGGAGGAGAGGGGACGAGAAGGCGAGGAGGTGGAAGAAGTGGCGGGGCGGTGGAAGACGAGGAGGGAGCGGAGGAGATGGCGACGGAGAGAAGGAGGGAGGAGAGAAGGAGAGAAGGAGGGAGCGGAGGAGATGGCAAAGGAGCAGAGAGGAGGTAGGGGAGGAGAGCCGGTGAAGGAGAGAAGGAGGGAGCGGAGGAGAAGGCAGAAGGGGACGAGGAGGCGGAGGGGCGGAGATGACGGGGGGGAGGCGAGATGGCAGGGGGCGGAGCTGGCGGAGGGGGAGGCATATGGGGCGGAGTGTGGAGGGGAGGCGATGGGGCTGCGGAAAGGGCGGGGCAGAGGGGCAGCCAGGAAGCAGCAGCAGCAGCAGCAGCAGCAGCTCCTAGAGCTCCAAGCAGCGGCACCTCGTGCTGTGGAGAGTTGAGAGGACAAGCGCTTGTTTTAAGTTTTAAAAGAGTTTTGGGAGATTTTAAGTTGAGAGCTGGTCTCACAACTGATAGATTATTTGGAATATTCTAATGTAATTCTTATGTTCTTTTTTTCTTCTTCTTTGCAGAAAAAGGATCCATCTATTATTGAAAAATAGTCATCTCGTTGCCAAATGTCAGTTAGAAGTGTGGATGTGAGATCCAAGCATGCTCATTTTGGTTGCACGTGAAGAACACTTTTCTAAGTTATTAATACATTGCCACTTAATTTGAACTGAAAGCAAATACTGTACTGGGAAGCTTGTTGCAGCGATGGAACTGAATTTGAAGATAAATAATTTGCATCTGAGTTACTGAGAGGTGTGAGTGTTTCTATTTGCCTTTCATGAGCTGGAAATTCCATTTCATTATTATTCTTTGTGCCTTTCTCACCATGCGGGTCTTTTCCATGAATCAAATCCTCCTAAAGAAGCACAGAAGTTGTAGTTGGAAGACAAATTCATTAAATGTGATTGCAGCTTTTAATCTGATACATTTGTAAGATGTAATTGGAAAGAAACATCAGGAGAAAAGTATGTTAAAAGCAAAGTTTATACCCCCCAATGTGGAGATTCTTATCTTCAGACTGAGAAAAAAGTCGTGATTTTTAATAATAATGCTTACATATAAATTTTATAAGAATCTTTACAAACATCATAAAAATTCAAATAGTCTTACGTATTATCACAAAAATTAAAATAGTCTATCATTTTCAGTTGAACTACATACTTGAAGAATGAAGATGTTGAGAAATTGGTTTCCGTATCTTGCCATGTATAATTCACAACCATCAAGTACGTTACAATGCCCTTAAAAAACCTCGTTTGCTAATGTGAAAATGATTGCACCAGCCACATCGTGTGAAATTTTGATTGTGAAGTGGGAATCAAATGATTCCTCAAGCATCACAACTGTTCTTGGACCAGTTGTGCCAACTGCATGTGAGCTGTCTTGGCTACACTCAAGGCTCCCAATCGAGGAGGCAATATCAACATGATTATTTCGTAAGTATTGTATATGAAAATATGTAAAAGAGAGTGCTAAAGAAACACAAAAGTACAAAATTCCAGAAGCCTAAAAAGGGGCTCATGATGTGAGCCAAAAATGCAAAGAAGCAGTTGTGTATTGTCAACACATTTTGGTCTCTTCTCCTCACCTTACCCTGATTCCTCACTTATCATGCACAAGAGTTAGGAAGCCAGTATTCTGAGCTTGATAGACTCTTGACACCTCGCGATATATGCAGTGGTCGAGATGGCAGAGGTCCTTCATCTATGGGTTCTTGATGAGCAAGAAAGACCCTTTAGCTGGACAAAAGAATATGTTAAAAAGCATGCTTGTGAAGGTGCACATTGTGAGGCAACTCAACTGGGACCTAATCTTTCATGTGCACACTGATGCTAAGGCTTATGGAATTGGAGCAGTTTTGGCTTAGCCACACGAGGATATAAAGTTAGACAACTTCTTGATTTTGCCAATTCCCAGCTCAACAATACTAAGAGAAACCATGGCATGATAAAATGAGAAAGATTGGCCATGATATGTGCCATGACAAAGTTCATGCATTAATTGCTAGGAGATAAGTCCATTATTATTAAGCAACAATGAAAAAGGCGGTCAAACCATTTGCACCTAGGCATTTATCCTTGTGAAGGGCAAGTGAAGGAGTCCCGAATTCCAAATTGTTAAATGGTGCATCAAAGGAGATCCTCTTATCCTGGTTCACTAATAGTGGAACTCCCTACTAAACCCTCAATCTTGCACCTTCCTATAAGGTTGTACAATGAGGAGGGAAGCATAATAAGCTGAAGTAATATGCATGGAAGTATTTAGATCCAACTACAAAATTCCATCAGATTGAGATACATTATCCCTACTATGTCTAGGACCAAGAGTAGAGCAAAGTATTTTGTATTTTTATTTTTATTTTTGCAAAAATAGACTTCCATTAAGTATGAACAAAACCCGCCAGAGGTTGTAATACATCATGGCCTGTATTAAAAAAATTCCTTAAGAAGAGGTACAAAATACCAAGGTGAGGCTGAAAATGCCATCTCAACCCTGTGGAAGACTCAGAGAAGTAGGGGGAGTCCCTCCATTCCCTGAGGAAAGCAGCCCTCCTAGCAGATGCTACTCGAGAGGACCCCTGCATGCCCGTCCAAATGGCCATTAGTGTATGTATAGTGTTTGTCCATATATTGGCCATATGTCTAAGAGGGGTGAACCTAGGATCATCCAATGCCTCTGTGCACCTGACTCTCCACATATGCCACGCTGATATGCTTGCGAGTATCTCCCAAGAAGAGTCCACCAAAGTATGCACATTCATGAAGGATGAGGCAAGAACATCATCCGGAAGTGTCGTCTAATAGCTGAGTCATGTCTCTCAAAGAAGACCTAAGGCCCCAAAAGAGAAAGCCAAGCAACCGATATCCCTAGTCATGAAGAAGGGTAAATGTGCAAAAGAACTGAAAATCATGGCAACCCCCTTCCATATAACCCTTGCTTGTCTGCAATCCCATAAACAATGCTGAATCATCTCCACAGTAGCATGGCAAAGGGGACAAGTAGGATCAGCCCCAAACTTGGATCTCCACAGGTTCACGGCAATCCCACCATTAATAAGAAGCCAGAAAAAGAGAGTGATTTTTCTATATTCTATTCCTGTGGGATTTCTAGAGTTTCCTCCAAAAACTATTCTGCAGATCAGCATAAATATGAAGGCATCCCAATGAAGAGCTCTAGAGGGCTTCCAATCTCTACAACTGAGCTGAAATCTCCTGGCATTACGAACTGTGTAACGAAAGGAGGGGGGGCTCTTTTCTCGGTGCCCTTCGTCAATCCACTCCCACTCTCCTGGCTCCTATTGTAGGAACTTTATGGGTACACCTCCATAAAGCAATAGTCTCCAAGATCCCAGGGAAATGAGAAGAGGGTCACGATCCAAGTACCACTAAAAGTCAGAACCAACCTCCACATAGCCTACAATCCTATCAATCTCTTCGCAATAGGAAGAGGGAACCCTCCAAAGAGTCTCCTAAAGCTAGACCATGTTTTTAGGATAGCTACCATGAGAGAGGGAGGGAGGGATGAGAGAGGAGGGAGGGAATTCAAAATTCGAATTTTGAATTTTGAATTTGCTGGTTCCCACCTAGGAGTAAGAGTTGTGTAAGAGGTGTAAGAGGTGGGGTCACTTTTGGGCTTAACCCACCTAGGTGAGGGGGGGTTAGGACTTTTTGGGACCTCTACCTTGGCCCTTTCATTAGGACTAATCCATTTCTTAATCCATTCCTTATGAGGCCCTTTTGAGACCCCATTTCTCCCCTAATGGGCATGATGCAAAATAAACCTGTGTGTGCAAAAGATGTTAAAAACATAGGAAATTTTCTAAAATCAGGAATCATATACATTGACTTTGAAAGCTTAAACACATCACCAGACTACAAAGAAAAGCTACGCGAAGAGGCCTTTGCAATGATGCACCAAATATGATGACCAACCTTCTTCATTACATTTTCATGTGCAGAATGATAAAATGTTGAAGCACAATTGCAAACCAAATGAAAATATAAGAAGCTTGGTTAGATAGGACCCCACTTTGTGCACTAGATATTATGTTCACAAACTTCAAAATATGTTAACACTCATCTTGAAAGACCATTCATTAATTAGAAATGTCGTGGACTATTTCTTTGTCACTGAATTCCAAAGCAAGGGAAGCCAACATGAACATGGAATTTTGTGGGTCGAAAATGCAACAAAATATAAATAAACAGTGATGAGGAAATAGTCACCTTCATAAATGAGTACATGACATATGATAAGAACTTTTTCAATGATAATATGTAAGAGAGACAAACACATAGGCATGTTGAGATATCGAGATCCACTCGTGATATGCTAGGGTGACCGTTGTGCATTTATGTCACCGACTTGTTAGCTACAGATGCGGTTGGTACACCGCCCATGAATAATAGCTGGATGATAGCTATCTTTATGTACTCTAGTTAGTGGCTCAGTTAGTATGCCACCTTAGTTAGCTGTTGGTTTGAGACCCACATATAGGGCACCTATTCCTTTTATACTTAAAGAGGGTTCTTTTGGCTTTCAGATCTGAGACTGGCTGAAGTGAAGATCCATCTAATACTATTCATCCAGTCTCGTCCCGAAGATAGTGTGCATGAGTGTATGCTGCAAATAAAAAAGTCCTTCCATGGCTCCGGCCCAGGAAAAAGTCCCCTTACATGGCACCTTGCAAAGCAAGGCCCTACACTCTAAATCTGGATCAATTATATTAAGACCCCCTTCCGAAGTGGGAAGATAGCTCTAACACCTTCTGTGCCATCAAGTCCACTCCATATAAAGTTTCTTATCAATCTCTTAAGTTGAGTGATGCAATCCTGTCTAAGGGGGAGGTTCCTAACACTTCCGGGTATTACCGGAGGCCTAAGGCCACTGGTGCGAGAAGCAAGTAAGACATGCCATGGATGTCACCGATGGTGGGTAGACGAGTGCTAATCAATGGTGTCATCGATGTGCAAGCGGTGCAAGTGCAGGGGTGATGTGAGCAAGAAGAAGACTAAAGCGGAACAACATCATAAAAGCCAACCCTTGACATGAACGGAGCAGAACTCCAACCACATGACACAGGGTCCATTGTACCAGGTGAAGGGAGAGGAGCGGAGGAGAACACAACGGAAAGAGATCGTAGAGAAGCGAGCACAGATTCATTAGAAGGAATGAATCATATACTCATGAGAGTTACACTAGATGACTGATACACCAGGAGAAGATACACACAAGGCAAGCTCTTGACTTTAGCCTCTCACTCACTCACTCACGCCCTCTGCCTCTGCTAGAATGTCCCCCTCTCCTCCCATTTCCCCCTCTTCACCTTCTCCTCATCTGCTCCCCTTCGCTGGAAATCTCCTTCCCTCCTTCCTATTTGATGTCTTCTTACATCCTTAGCCGTTCCGCCGTTTGTCGGCTGCTTCGTCCTTGATGGGTTCTGCAACTCTCCAGCCTGTTCTGAGTTAGTGAATCCCGTGCTCCATGTGTGCATCCTGTCTATTCCATGTGCTGTTGACACTAGTTGGTTGCGAAGGTTGGTGCACCACCTATACCTCTTAGCTACTGGACTGCTTTCCATGTGCATCAATAAGTGTACCACCTGTGCACCAGTGCTCCAGTACTTCACTCTGATAAACTTTGACCATGGTCGGTCGAGGTTGAGGTTTGGTACTCTTCAATCATGTACTCCTCCCATCATATCCAAGTCATGTCCAGGTCTTGTACAAGTCATGTATTGTCGAGTCATGTCCAAGTCGTGTACTGTACAAGTCATGTATTGTCGAGTCATGTCCAAGTCATGTATTGTCAAGTCATGTCTAAGTCATGTATTGTTTGCTCCAGAGTGACCAAGATGTGAACACATGTGAACACGATGCGACTAGGTGTGACCAAGGTCTAGCAAACTTGGCATGTTGCTCAGGTGACCATGATGTGACCCAGGTGTGACTCTTGGTGGGAGTCCCTGGGGCGACCGGCAGTTTGGATGGGAGAGTCCAAGATAGGGATCCTAAACGTGTATGCCCCAGCGTGCAGACAGCATCGCCGGCCTTTTGGAGGAGGCTTTCAGAGTGTCTTCCGGATATAGACTCCTGGATTGTTGGAGGGGACTTCAACAACTTGGAGTTTGGCGAGGACAATCAGGGCGGCGCCAGAATCAAATGAATGAGACCCTCCGTAAGTGAGTCTGGCATCTCACCCGAGTCCCATACACCCTGCAGGGCTGAGGTAATGTGATCCCCAATCTGATCCCAAACAGTAATAAAAAATAAGGGGGTAAGTCCATCTGAACCAAGACACTTGCCCTTGTGAAGGGCAGAGAGAGCAATCCTGAACTCTACGTTGGTGAAGGGTGCATCAAGTAAAACAGTCATATCCCCTGTCACCAACCCAGGTAAGTGTCACCAAATAACCGCTCTAGCATCATCTATGGCTTGAGTGTCAGCATCTGCTGTAAGAAGAGAGGCATAGAAATCGGTGGCAACCTACAAGACGGCATCTGGATGTGTCTGAAGAACTCCTCCTGAGTCAACAAGCTGTGAGACGCTCTCCCTACTATGTCTGGGGCCAAGAGTAGATAAGAACTGCTTGTTGACCCTACCTCCCGTTTGTGTCCAAAATGACTCTCTAGCATGAAAGGCATACTCTGCTCTCTGATCTAAGAGTGACTGCTACTGACCCCTCGCTGCAGCAAGGGTGGCTGAGTGACATAGACCTATTCGTGAAGATCACCATGAAGGAAGGCAATCTTGATGTCCAGTTGATGAATCTCCCAATGCGACGATGAGATGCCATAGCAATAACACAACTGATAGTAGTAATGCGTGAGGTGGGAGCAAAGGTCTCCTCAAAGTCAATGCCGTGTTGCTATGCATATCCCTTTGCAACCAAGCGGGCTTTGAGGTGGTCAACACTGCCATCAGCTTTCCTTTTCACCTTGTAGACCCACTTTCTCTGTGTAGCCGCATCTCCATGAGATAGAGACCAACGCGGACCTTGTCATGAAATTCAATCAGCCCATAGAATGACCCAAATGTCTCTAGTGGCATCATACAAGAGACTGATGTTGAGGAAATAGATCAAAATTCCACATGGGCACATGGGAGTCAACTGTATGTCCAATACAAGCAATGTAAAGGATCTCTTAAGTTCAAACCTTTTGCTATGGTGCTATTAGGCGAATCTGTTTCCAATTGGTTCTTGTCCTCTCCTTCAAACATGTTTGTGGGACAGTCCCTTCTTGACCTTAGCAAGAAGCCATTTCATTCCTAGTAGGTCATTGTTGTAGGCCACATGCAGCAAGTAGGAACCTACAGGTGGGCAATAGGCCACCCACCGGTGGACAACATGTAGCATGAAGTAGAAGCACCTAGCCTACAGACAATATATTTTAGTCTGAGTTTGAACCATACAGGAATATAGCCATGTTGAAAGGCAAACCCAGTCTATTGACACATAACAATTATAAAATGGTATGTCATGAGTTACAATAGTTCTATTGGGAACAAGTGGATGTGGGAAGACTCGATGCATCTATGAGATTCTGTCTAAGCATCAGGATGCATTCCTCACCTCTTATGTTTGTTGTTGTTAGAGCTAGGCAGAGCTTCAGGAACTCATTACCAAGGGTACCTCCTGTTTTTTTTTTTCCAAAGAAAGGAACCTTATATTAATGCTTGAAAAACTTCATACAAAACAACAGCCCCCAAGGTGCTGAGTATGGGAAAAATCGAAACAGCCTGTTCCAGAGAAACCTAGCTTAGTGCCTAGGGGATCTCTAGTACCGGGGCTAACAAGTAGGTGGGGGGACTATACAACCAGCGAATCCCTCGCGGAGTGAAAATGTAAAAAACTCCTGCAACCCAAGCCTTGCAGAATCGAGCACGCCTCACGACATTCACCCTAGAGCCTGGGGTCCCTTGCTCAGAAGTGGAGCGGAGGGTGTAGATGATATCTTGCTAAATGGCGACCAAGGTAGCCGAGGGTGGAACCGGATGCTCACCCATCACCAAACTGCAACGAGCAACCCAAATGTTCCACGTAGCTACTGGCTACTACCTCCCAAATGCTATTAGGGGGGGCTGCCTCATGGACGTGTATCCTCTGAATGCTCTGGCCCTGTATCTGGTAAGCTGAGGAGATCTCATCAATTTGGAATGCGTGACCTCCCTCACTCAACCAAGCCACTATCCCATGAGTGTTGTCCCTCTGAAGACTCTGCATACGAGTCATAATCCTAAGGGCTACCATCCAAATCCTCAATGCACTATGACAGCTCCTGCCCCTCCACCCGCATCTGCTCCACCAACCACGGGCCGATGGGCAAGCCTCCGTGGGTGGCCAGCCAGAAGAAGTAGGATATCTTCCTCGGCCACAAACTGGACCATAACTGCGTCCAAAACTTGGAACACACATTTCGGGGTGATCTCTGGGCCACCCAATGCCTCTCCCTTGAGGGGTCCACGTTGAAAAATACATTTGAAGCCTCCTGCCAATCTGTATGGTGTAGGAAAAGAAGGGCACCTCGTCCACTTGCTCGGCAAGGCCGCCCCTGGAGGGCTAGAACCACTCTCCTGGATCCCATTAGACTTCCCTCCAAGGGCCTACTCTCCCAAAGCCAGAGGTGCCATCTGGGGGCATCATGCTATGAGATACTGGGAGGGTCAATGTGCCACTCCTTTCCCAAGCGTTCCACCACTCTTATCATCTGCCAATAAATCCCATCAAGACTCCCATCCATCTCTGGGTCTCTCTTAGTGAGTGACTGAAGTAGGCCTCCGGGTTGTACACCAAAAAACCTGGCTATGTGCTGCCTTGCTGCATCATCATCCTCAAGGGAACACCAGTTCGAGAAAACTGGCCCAACCATCTACTCTCCATCCACACGTGAAGTCCCTCCCACTAGGACTCAGGGATAGCTAAGTCAATCTCTCTCATCCTCCGCCATGCCCCTCACACATGCGCTATGGCGCCAAGCCTCGCCTCTGCCTCCATGGGTAATCTGCTCCATCTGCCAAAGGACCCAGCCGGTCCACTATCCCACTGTGCCCAACCAATGTGAGTCCGTTGTCCGAGCATATGCCCCTCCTGATCCCGGATCTTTGGGTGCCAAACAAGGGGCTGATACTCGAACTCCTCTCTACATCTAGGCTGAGCTCGATGAGGCCCCCTGCTAATCTCTGCCAGACCCTATGGACCTCATCAAGGAGGACTCGGTTTGCCACTAAGGCACGACCTACTAGGGAGAGTTTGGCCCAGTAGAGAAGCTTGCGCCGAACACTCTCAAGGACCGGGGCGATCTTCTGCTCTACTGTAATGTCACTACCAACCTGGCATCTCGCCGTCTGGCCCCGCGATATCCATCTGAAGCCAAAGTTGCCCCCCCACTCACAAATCTGTTGTGTCTTCTCAGAGCCTATGAAGAAACCTATGGACTTAGTCCAGTTGATTCGCGCACCCGAGGCCTCACAGTAGATATCCAGGGCTCCCCTAACTCTCTCCAAACTCATTGTGGTTCCCTCTACATACAAGGCCATGTCATCTGCAAACTCGGAGTCCAGCAGCTCCTCCTCCTGCCTGATTGGGAGCCTCAACCTTGTGAGGCCCGCCACCTGTGATTGCAAATAGTAGCCCAAAGCCTCCGCCACAAACATGAAGAGGAAGGGAGGGAGGGGGCAGCCCTGGCGGACCAAGCGAGAGAGAGGAAAGGACTCGCCCATGTGGCTAGAGCTCCCCGCATAAAGCGCAGAAACTCCTCTAACCCATATGTCTGAGAACCCAATCTCCGCATAGTACCCTCCAGGAAGGACCACTCACCCTGTCATAGGCCTTCTCGAAATCCAAGAGGACGGCCAACGGCTGTGACTCCTCCCTGGACCAATCCATTTCCTTCCAGAACGTGAAGGTGTTTTCTAGGATGCTACGCTCCTGGACGAACCCGGTTTGTGTGTCGTGAATAATGTAGGGGCTGTAAGCACAAGCTCAAGACCTTGGCTAGGATCTTGTATGTAGTATCAAGAAAATTGATCCGTCTCCAGTGCCAGATATCTGACCTATCCCCTCCTTTCAGGATCAAACAAATCCACCCCCTGCTCAAGGACTTAGGGAGAGAGCCCGTGTCCAAAATCTCCTTGCAAGCTAGTCGAAAAGGGGTGGAGATGATCTCCCAAAAGTTTTGGAAGAAGGCCCAGGACACTTCTGGGTCGGGAGAGCCTTGAGGGCTTCCTAGAGCTCTTCATCCGTGAAGGGCTCATCTAGACTGTTGCACAGATCCTGCGAGACTACCGTCAGCAGATACTGATCCCAAACTACCTCCCGGGCCACAAGACCAGCTAAACTCATGCTCTCTATTTGAAAGAGCTGGTTGGAAAAACCTGTAGTCAGGTCTAAAATCTTCTGTGGGTCAGTGTGCATGATACCTTGTGGATCTTGGAGACGCTGCAGCTGCGTGCCTGCCAATCTTGGCCAAGTGGTATGAAAAAACTGCTTTGTCATCCTGTCTCCCTGCTATACCCATCGGGCTCGGGAAGAGTGATATGAGAACTCAGCCCACTGGATCTCCGTGTCCAGAAGCTCAAGGCCAGCGCTCTCAAACCTGACACTAAGCCACTGAGATCTTGGGCGCTGCTCCTTGAGCCACTCTATGGAGGGGAGGTCTCTCCTCCTCAGTGCCCGCCGCTCATGCTCCTGAAGAGTCCTCCGCCTAAGGGCATGAGCCTGCAACTCCTCACTACTTAGGATTGCATCGGCCACCCACGAAGCCCAGCCCTCGCACGGTGCCGTCTCTGACTGCTGCCAAATCCCTGCCATGATCAGCTGAATCTCCTCGTCCTGTAGGAGGTTCTCAGGAATGCGGGCCCCCTTTTGGGGAAGACCTCGGCGAGGCTTCTCTAAGTGAAGTACTACTGGAGAGTGGTATGACATCGTGGTACCTGCCAGAATCCCTATAGAGCCGCCTCTATGCAGTGTCCAATCCCCAATGTAGAAGCAGTCTAGCCTCTCAAGCAGCCCATCATGTCTCCTCAGTAGAGAAGAGAAGGCTGCCAGGTATCCTGCTGAAATCTGGCTCTCACCACCGGTCTCTGCCACTAATCATGAAAATGATATGCTCCCAGGTGCTCCGCTCTGTTGCTGACATCTCAGAGAGTGCAGGAATTTAGTGTCTCAGTGGAGACCGATTACCTTGCTGGGTACCATGTATAAAATCCTAGCTAAATCTATCAGCCTTCGCCCCTTTCTACCAGATCTTATCCATGATACGTAGACGGGTTTTATGCATGGAAGGAGCATCTTTGATCTTCTCATTTTGGGAGACCTTGGATTGGGCCATGCATAATGGCCACAGGCTGGCCATTCTACTCTTGGACTTTGAGAAAGCTTGTGACAGGGTAGACTGGGGCTTTCTGGAGGGCACACTTACTCGTTTTGGCTTCTCAGATGCATGGATCAGAGGAGTATCAGCCCTCTACAGATCAGCCCACAGCCAGGTTTTTATTGGTGGAGTCAGGGGGGACAGGTTTGAGATTACCAAATCAGTCCATCAGGGATGCCCCCGAGCCCTCTTTTTATTCCTTTTTGTGGCTAAGGCTATGAGCTATTACATTAGAGCTCAAGCTGGGATTGTAGGGCTCAGGCTTCCTCTAAGGTAGGATGTTACGCTCTAGCTGAGGTGGCATGACCTCGAAAGAATCAGTCGACATTTCCCTATGGGATCTACGTTTGTAATATATTTGTTTGTGCTTCATGTAAATGATCAAGAGGGAATTAATGTCAAGGTCCTAGGTGAGGGCTGATAGCACCAAACTAGGTGGATCTAAGACTAAGGGCCTAATGCAAGCAATGTGCCTAGGGGAAAAGGAAATTAAGGTATCCCAAGAGAGGGGTGAAAAGATGCATTAGGAAAGGCCCTATGATGATGACATGTGGCATCTAGATCCATCTAGGGAGATGGGGCTGTTGAGGTAAGTAAGAGAGAGAAGATGAGCTTCACGTAGGGATTCTGATTTAGGATTTCGACTTCTCTGTGTGTTCTTATGCTTCAATAGGAAATGGCTGGGTGGAATTTAGATGGTGCTACTCCCGTGATCTGCTGTAGTAAGTAGGAAAATCGTGTCATTTGGTATCAGAGCTTCAGGCTGGACGAGGGAACTTGAAGCAAGGCTTCAGCGCAAGATTACGCTGTGGGAGCGTATCATTCGGAGCACCCGCTTGAAAACAATTGTGCAGAATATGAGCTCCTAATAAGTAAGTACTCTCATGCCGACGGGTTTCCAGAGGATGGACTCCTGCCCCATCGATTTCTCTTCCCTACGCTCTGTTGGAATATCCCGTTGCACTACACTCTACGAACGAAAAGGAAGGCGAACGATGTGTGTTAGGTGACTGTTCGTGGGCTTAACAGTGGCTCGTGAACGGGGGGGCCCTTCGACGCGAATAGCCCGTGAGCGAGGTGGCGGTGTCAAGCGTATCAGAAGAGAAAGCTTCGTCGATGAAGGCACGTTTCAGCGCAGGAGTTCGTGGTGATGGCACAACTTCGTAGTCACGCTGGTATTGCGTCGTGACTATTCTGAAGAGGTGGCCAATAGCGAGGACCTACCTGTGATACTATATGGCCTGTAATTCGACGACAGTAAGGATAGAGAAAGGAACGTTCGTCTTGCTTACGGGAACCCTGCTCCTATTTTGGATTGATCAGCCGCTCGTGCCGGTATCAATATCAGGGTCACCTTCAACGAATCCATCAATGACTCAGCCGCTCCATGACTGGTAGCATCATTGCTCATAAGGAAAGCAGGATATCGACGCTACGTGAAGACTCCAGGGGTTGCAGATATTGCGAGTGTTGATATCCAGCGTCGTGATCTGGCACAATATCAAATTGGGTGGCAGGAGCGAACAGACCGAGGGGCTTTCGACATCATTTGCTCCTGTTCTCGTCATTTTGTTTTTTTTCTTGAACTTAGCGTGTGTGGAATATTCAGCTTGCATGAAGGGATAGCCAGCCCGTATGTAGGCTTGTGGTTCAAAGCAGGGTAGATTATGCTTGCGCATATGCCTTTGTGATAAAGTCAGTTTGTTTGCAGGAATTTCCCTAGTATAGGGAAAGGCGGTATTTGGATTTATGCCTGTGTCAATTACCTAGTCAGTATAGTTGTCATATTACAGGTATTCCCTAGTATAGGGAATTGTGTCAGTTTGTAATACAGTGTTCTAGCGGTGTTTATTTATTTTTTTTAAAAAAAAGCAAAACACCCATTGACCTGAATGGAAGCAGAAGGAGCTTTCAAGATGGACCCTGTAGAGTTAGGAGTCCGGACGACCCAGCAGGTGTCGCACCTAGTAGTTCACACCTTATCTGGCAAGATTGCATTACTTCAGGATGCCTTGCAGCAGTTATTAGCGCAACAGTTACAGGCAAATGCAGGGCAGTCTGAACTTAGAAGAGTGATACACAGTATGTCTGCCAGACCTTCTCGAGATGAGAAAGGAAAGGCTCCGATGGAACCGGAGTCTAGTGTCCATATGGTCGAGCCTAGGAGGGCTAAAGTACCTAATATTGCCAATTATAGGCCGGAAAGGTATTCTGGTCGGATGAATGACCGTAGTTCCGATATCATTGAGACCTGGTTGCACAAATGGGACGAGGCGTTCGCCATTTGTGAAATCAGAAATGATATCAAGAAAATCCGCGAGGCCACCCACATGTTTAGTGAGGCAGCGGATAGGTGGTGGATTAAGAAACAGAAAGATGGGCATCCACTACCTGGGAGGGGTTTAAAAGAGAATTCAGAAAACGCTTCTTACCTCCTGACGAAGCATCCCGAGCTTGGGATCAGTATAGAAACCTTCCTCAAAGAAATTTGTCAGTGGCAGAATACACTGATAAGTTTCGAGAGAGCGTAATGAAGGTTGATGAACCCCTACCTCAATCAATCCAAGTAAAAGATTTCATATTTGGATTGAATGATCGTATTAAAATGGAAGTTCGGGCTAAGTACGCGAACACCTTGGATGATGCAATAGCCATAGTCCTGAACTATGAAGATGCCAAGGGTAGCAGGCCAAGTGGGTTTGCGCAGATTGGAACCCAGTATGGGTACCAGAAGAAATGTGGGTTTCAGAAGAAGTAAATTAGTAAAGGGAGTGGTTCTCAGCCGAGTGGTCAAGCCAAGCAGGCGAAACCAGCTGAAACTCCTAAATCAAGTACCACCATTGGAGTGAAGAGGAAAGTAACACCAATGGCAACCCAGGCTTGGTCAAAGTCTCCCTTAAACCCAGAGCAAAGAGAAAAAGCGAGGAGGTTGCCTTCAGCCTCATCAGTGGAAAGATTGTCCACGAAATAAGGATCGTCGGATGGCTGAGATGGTAATCTCAGAATGCGACGTGGAAATGGAGGGAAGTCCCAGAGCGGAACAGATGCAGATTCAGCTAGCGGGATCTTCTCAGAGGTCAGTACCTTGTTTGTTATGTGTGTCTGTTGCTAAGCTAGTAACGAGTGCACCTGATAACATCCTATCTAAGCCCGCAGCAACGGGATATACAGTCTTTAATGATACGGAGTTAATTAAGATGAAAGGGCAAGTGGCCAATCATGATGTCATTGTGTTGTTGACTCGGCATCAACTCACAATGTAATTAACTCCAAGCTCGTGAAGAGGCTGAAGTTAAAGACTAGCCCATCTGACTATGCGTATACAGTCAGGATGGCAGATGGAAGTTCAACTGAAGTATGGGACCAAAGGGTTATCCAGTTGGAGCTTCGTATTCAGGACTATGCTGAGAAGCTTGATTTTGAAATGACTGAGCTTGCTCATGCATATATAGCCTTGGGTAAGGCGTGGCATTCCAGGAAGAATCCAGCCATTGACTGGAAAAAGCACGTATATCAATTCAAGATGAATGATGTGCTTTATGTCTTACGAGGTGAGAAGGATGTACCTCACGGACCATTGGTTTCCGTGATGGAAATCCGAAAAGCTCAAGAAGAGTTTTTATTCCTTTGTACAGCATCGGTAGAGCCGGTTGATGATTCTTCGGCTAGCACTGATGTTGCGCAAAGTGGTGAGATGGCCAAGCTGGCTAATCTTACAGCAGAGGAGTTCTCTGACTATTTTAGGGATGAGCTACCTTATGGGTTACCTCCAGAGCGGAATGTTCAGCATAAGATCGAACTAATCCTGGGGGCAGAACCTGTAAATAGATCTCCCTATCGAATGAGTTTTACCGAAGAAGCAGAGGTGCGAAGGCAACTAGAAGAATACCTCAAGTTGGGGCAGATTCAACCAAGTTTTTCACCTTTTGCTTCCCCAATGATATTAAAGAGGAAGAAAGATGATACTTTTCGCCTCTGTATAGATTACAGAGCAATAAAAAAATATCACTGTTAAGCACAGGTATCCGATGGCTCGGATCGATGATTTGCTAGATGCATTGCATGGGGCCGTAATTTTCAGCAAGATAGATCTTAAGTGTGGCTACCATCAGATCCGTATTAGAGCCGAGGATGTGCATAAAACCGCTTTTAGAAGCAAGTTTGGTCATTATGAGTTTTTGGTAATGCCCTTCGGACTTACCAATGCTCCGGCTACATTCGTCAAATAATGCCTCCATGTTTTCAAAGCATGGATAACAGCATACAACTCCAATTCATGAGTTGGCCAATTTCACTAGGAGGGAGAAAGCTTCTTGCTTTCAAAGGCTACTGGCCTTCCCTCTTGAAGAAGAACCGCTCCTACCGCAATGCACTTGCATTGGTTTCTAGGAAAAACGGTTTTTGGGGATCAACTATTTTTAACACCAGCCCTGAAACCACAGCTTGTTTCACGGCGTTAAAACTTTCTTGTTGATTCTGTCCCCATATAAAAGGTACTTTATCTGAGGTCTAATCAGTCAATGGCGATACTATTTCGGAATATCCTTTGATATGCCTTCTATAAAATTGGACAAATCCCAAGAATGATCGCAAAGCTGTCAGACTCTAAGGGATTGGCCAAGTTAGTATCGCAGCCACTTTCTTTGGATCCATTTCTACCCCCTCTGGAGTAATTATGAATCCTAAATATTCAAGTCTAACCATACACAGTATAGTTTTCATTTTATTTACATAAAGACTGGCTTTCCTCAAAGTACTGAACACTATTCTTAAGTGTTCACGATGCTCAGTAATACTTTTACTGAACACTAGAATATCATCAATAAAATGTACTACAAACTTTTTTTTTTTTTTTTCATGAAAAAGACTTCTATTAAGTAAGAACAAAAACCCGCGAGAGCAAGCTCAAAGCGGAATACATCATGAAATCATGAGGATAATAAAAAACCCCCTCAGAGTGAGGTGGAAAGAAACCAAGGCTGAGGCTGAAAGTGCCATCTCAACCCTGTAGTAGATTCAGAGAAGAAAGGAGAATCCTTCCATTCCCTGAAGAAAGAAGCCCTCCTAGCTGAGGCTGCACGGGAGTCCCCCTGCATACCCGTCCATACGGCCATCAGAGTGTGTACGATGTCTGTCCAGATACTAGCCAATGTGTGCGAGGGATGAACCTGAGTACCCTCCATAGCCTCTGTGCATCTGGATCTCTAGATATGCCAGGCTGCTATGCTCGCTATAATCTCCCAAGAAGTATCCACAGAGGCATGTACAGCTGTAAAAGGACGGTGTGTAACCACATCCAACGAGCAGAGCTCAACTCGATGATGTCGAACCGAAATGGCCCGGGAGGAGTCAAGTCCCTCATAGAAAACCTGAGGTCCTGTAAGAGAAAGCCAAGCCACCGAGCCCCAAGTCATAAAGAGTGGGGGATGGGCAAAGTGACTGAAGATCCTAGCTATCCCCATCCAAATCAATCTCGCCTGTCTGCAATCCCATAAGCAATGCTGAATAGACTCCGAAGCAGAAAGGCAACGAGGGCAAGTAGGGTCGGCTCCGAATCTGGACCTCCAAAGGTTCACTGCAATCCCTCCATGAATAGAAAGCCAAAAGAAGATAGTGATCTTTCTATTCCTGTGGGATTTCCAGAGCCTCCTCCAGAAGTACCTCTGCTGATCCGCAGTAATACCAAAAGTCTCCCAATGAGGAACTCTGGAGGGTCTCCAACCTCTACTACTGAGCTGAAATCTCCTGGCATTACTGACCGTGTAACGAAAGAAGGGGATGGTCTTCTCTCGATGCCCCGCGTCAATCCACTCCCACTCTCCGGGGTCCCACTGTAAATACCTGATGGGAACTCCTCCATAGAGCCAAAGTCTCCAAGACCCGGTGGAGAGTTCAGAGTTTTATGTGGATGTGGATAATGATACTCTGAAACATTTTTGTAAACAGCCTGACTTGAGGGGCCGCCAAGCTAGGTGGGCATAGCTCATGCAGGAGTTTAATTTGACGATCCGGTACCGAAGAGGAAAAGATAATAAAGTTGCTGATGCATTGTCACGCATTATGCATAACATGAGTTTTACGGTATTAGAGAGTGCTCTAATGACCGAGATTAGAGAAACTCAAAAGGTGGACGAGTTTGTCCAGAGCTTATGGCCTAAAGCTCATGCGTTTAGACCCCAGAAAGAAAAGGATGACCTGGCATCCAGAATAGGCCAAACATATGCAAGATATACCATAAGGGATGGTATGCTGAAAAGAAATGGCAAGGCTGTAGTACCTAGTCAGAATGATCTCAGGCAGAGAGTCATTCGACAATGCCATGATAGCCCATGTGCAGGACACCCAGGAGTCGAGAAGACATATGATCTCATGAAGCGAGATTTCTTTTCGCCAAAGATGAAAAAGCATATTCATGAATATGTGACATGTTGTTTTTCGTGTCAGGTAAGTAAGGCCGAGCGGGTGAAGCCACCCAGACTTTTACAGCCCTTGGAGATACCATAAGTAAGTGGAAGAGCATTTATATGGACTTTATTGTAGGTCTGCCTACGACACAAGGAGGGTATGATTCTATCCTTGTGGTGGTTGATCGTCTAACCAAGATGGCTAGACATATATTTCGTCTGCATGGATTGCCTAGATCCATAGTGTCAGACAGAGATGTCAGATTTACCGGTCATTTTTGGACAATGGTATTTGAGACACTAAGGACTGAGTTGGGAATGAGTAGTGGGGATCATCCTGAAACGGATGGTCAGACGGAGAGAGTCAACCAGATTCTAGAGGATATGCTGAGAGCATATGTGTCATTGAGGCAACATACGTGGGACAAGTGGTTGCCATTGTTAGAGTTTGCCTACAATGATAGAAAACATTCCTCTACGGAGTTTAGTCCGTTTCAATTGAATTATGGTTATAGACCAGCGAATCCAACTATAGTTAGAGTACCTCAGAAAGTGCCTAGTGCCGCGAACTTTGTGGTTCAGATGCGAGAGATGCTAGCACTTGCGAGAGCTAATATCCGCGAAGCTATGGATAGAGCCAAGGCGTATGCGGATGAAAACCGGTCTATAAGAGAATTTAAGGAAGGAGAAAAAGTTTTTCTCAGAGTTCCTTCGCACTTGAAGTCGTTAACTTCAGGAGAGTGTGCTAAGTTATCACCTCGATATTGTGGGCCGTGGTTAATTCTAAAGAGAATAGGCAAGGTAGCCTATAAAGTGTCAAGGTCCTAGGTGAGGGCTGATAGCACCAGACTAGGTGGATCTAAGGCTAAGGGCCTAGGGGCAAAGGAAATTAAGGTATCCCAAGAGAGGGGTGAAAAGATGCATTAGGAAAGGCCCTATGATGATGACATGTGGCATCTAGATCCATCTAGGGAGATGGGGCTATTGAGGTAAGTAAGAGAGAGAAGATGAGCTTCACGTAGGGATTCCGATTTAGGATTTCGACTTCTCTGTGTGTTCTTACACTTCAACAGGAATTGGCTAGGTGGAATTTAGATGGTGCTACTCCCGTGCTCTGCTGTAGTAAGTAGGAAAATCGTGTCATAGGAGGATGCGCTCTTAGACAGTGAGTTGGCAGATGACACGGTTGCTTTTTTGGATGCCACTCCACAGACACTGAATTCATTTAGGATGGCATTGGATTTGTTTTGCATTGCGGCAGGTCCACACATTAATTGGAACAAATCCAATGGTTTTTGGATTAGTGATGATGAGGACACTCCAGTCTAGGGGATTGACATAGGGTTCACTTGGATTCAGAGGGGAGTCTCCGTCAGATATTTGGGATGCCAGGTTGGGTTGGGCATCTCTCCGGCACAACAGTTCGCTCCTGTGTTGGAAAGTATCAAGAGGAAACTCATCTTTTGGAGTTCAGCCAGACTTGACCTTACATCCAGAGTTGTGGTTGTGAACCATGTATTATTGGCCACTACCTGGTTTGTTTGCTCATGTTGGTGCAGATCTAGAGGTTGTATCGCTCAGCTCATGAGACCTATCAGGAACTTCCTATGGAGCGGTTTAGATGGCACCTCAAATGTTGTAGCCAGAGTGGCTTGGGAGACCCTCATTCTCCCCACAGGAGAAGGGGGTCTCAATATTATTGACCTGAACTTACAGTGTATGGCCTTGCTCTACAAGTTTGTAGTACATGGATTGATGCCTGGACAAGAGCCCTAGAAGGATTTTTTCTCACGCAGTATTCAGTCTTGCACCCCGTCTCATGGGGGAGATCGGTTGGACAGCAGCAGATGTATCTTTACTTCAGCCCATCTCAAATCTCCCCCTTCCCCTCTTATGGCTGCTAATCTGAAAGCTTGGGGCTGCTTCAAAAACACACTTCGCAGAGTTCCACCCACCTCTCGTGAAGAAATTCAAAGGCAGCCACCAATGTGAAATGACTCGATTTTGGATAACCACGGCAGGCCACTTAGAGTGTCACAGTATATGTAGTGGTCTAGATGGGAGAGGGGACCTGCTTCTACTTTGGCAGGCCTTTATGAGACTTCCAGAGGATCAGAGACTTTTAGCAGTTGGCCACCTCAGAGGGAGTGCACTTAGGATACAGCAGATACAGGCAGCCATTCCGCCAGAGTTGATTGACACAGATGACTTGCCGCTCACAGAGTCCACTTGGTGGGGAGCGTTTTCAGGGACAGCGGGCATTCCGTTACAGATTATTGCACTGCAGGATCCACATGAGGATACCCTTGTCTTTGATGTTCAGTCGGGAGGCAGACTTATCAAATCTTCTGATGATATTCTTTTGGAGTTGCATTTCAGCTTGTCAGGATTGGAGGTTTCATGGAGTGGGGCAGGGACTCACAATGGTATCTTGACCCTGATCCTATTCTCCTTGCGTTGGGGTCTTGGAGACTCTGGTTGTATGGTGGTTCCCCTATTAGGTTCTTGCAGTGGGACCCAGGGGAGTAGGAATGGATTGATGAGGGGCACCGAGAGAAGAGCTTCCCCTTCTTTCGCTACACAGTTAGAAATGCCCAGAGGTTTCAGCTCAGCAGTTGGGATAGTTTTCAGATTTTTGCAGTTGTGCGGAATAACTTTTGGCGTAGGCTCTAGAAATCCCTCAGGAATAGAAAGATCACTCTCTTCTTTTGGCTTTCTATTCATGGAGGGATTGCAGTGAACCTATGGAGATCCAGGTTCGGGGCTGACCCTACTTGTTGCCACATGCCAGTTGAGTCAGTACATCTTTGCCTTTGGGAGTGCAGACAGGCGAGGACGATCTAGAAAGGTGTTGCTAGGATTTTCAACATCTTTCATACAGCACCTTTCTATATGACCTGGGGTTCAGCGGCTTGGTTATTCCTTATTGGCCCACATGTGTTTTTCGAGGGACATGTTCCAAATCCAACTTTCATTGTACGGCAACAATTAGTGGAGTCGTGTTCCCTCTAGGATGTTCCCTTCACTCCTTTCAGAGCTACTCATGCCTCAGTAGACATGTCTGGGAGATTTTGGCTAGCATTGCAGCTTGGCACATTTGGAGAGCCAAATGTACAGAGGCGATGGAGAGTATCCAATGAGCCCTTGCTGCAGCAAGGCGCTCCTGAATCCAAGCATCTGTAGGCCGTTTCTACTCTTCTCTCTGAAGAGCTGCCAGCTGTTGTCGAATGGCAATCTCTCTCCTACGAATCCTCTCTCTCCTAAGACTAGCAACAGAATGATAAAAGCTGCTAATGTCAATGAGGGCTGTAGCTACATCTGATGGGGACGACTGCACACCCTGCAAGTGAGAAACCCAAATCTGTAGCGCGGCCTCTGTGAGGCCCTCCTCTGCGTAGAATGCATCTAGAATCCTGATACTGGTAGAGAAGCCTCTCGCTTGAGACTTTGAAACCACCAAAACAACCGGAAAATGATATGAAGTGGACACCCCGGCGCTGATGCATACTGTCCCACCTCTGTCTAGTGCCCAATCATCCACATAAAATCTGTCAATCCGTGCATGGATAGGCATCCTTACTCTCCTCTTCGACCAAAAAACAGAAGAGACTGTGGCTGAGTGTGAAAAGCATCATCATACCAAACATCTCTACCACTAAACTGAAAAAGGAAGGCATCCCATGCTGCTCTCTCCAGGGAGTGAATGCCACCTTCCCTACCCCCTCTTTTGTCTGAAGGCATCTCAACCATGTTCAAATCGCCTCCAATAATCCAAGAATCTGTAATATGTGACCAAGAGAGCAACTCCTTCCAAAGGAGGACACAATCCCCTCTCAAGTTGGGTGCATAAAGGTTAAGGAAGCCAACCTTACACCCACCAATCATCAAAATAACCCACTGTGCTCTACACGGGACTATGACTCCTTGTCCAAAGACCAAGGGGATCATCGAAGAAGATATAGAAATGCAAATGCCTCCCCTGGTGCCCAAAGCAGGTGACCAAAAAGTATGGCCGAAAAGAAGCTTACCTAACTTGGCACAATCTCTACCATCCAGCTTATGCTCTTGGAGCATAAGTATATCAATGGGGCCACCTGAAACACCTGGATGGAGTTGGTTACAAATCAGCTGCCTACGGCGGCGATGAGGTATACCACCGAGGCCCTGAACATTCCAACTAACCATCCTCATCGACGGGAGGAGGTCGGGTGAAAGGCCCTACACGACCTGGTGGTGGAGAAAATCCTCTCTTGTGAAAGCGTCCTCCTGTCAAGCGGAGGGAAATCAATTAGTGAAAGAAAATCCACTCCAGTGGAGGGGGAGACTCTATCCAACAGAATCCCAATAATCAGTTCCCCCAAGGTAGAGGGTACAAACTCCTCCTCTATCTCAAACTCTGCCAAATTTGCCAGTACTCCAAAAGAGTTCCTATAGGAGGGAACTAGCATAGGATTGCGAAGCATCCCTGCACCCGAGGGAGAAGGAGAAAAATCCCCCTTACCTCTATCAAGAGGTGAAGAGTGACTAACCGAGGGAGGGGGCTGATCAGGAACATCAGTGATAGGACCTGAAGAAATGAGTTGCCCCTCCTGATGAGCAGGTGGGGGGACTGGGGCAACCACATCTATGCCTGCAGGAATATCACCTCTCTGTAACTGAGAATGTCCGAGGTGCCTCATAGAGGTGGCAGAGTGTCAGCAACCCCCCTCATAGGCATCCAATGGGGTACTAATCGTACTATGCATGCTAAAGAAGAGGGCCTAGGTCTAGGGGATGGTCCCGAAGGTCCTAGGCGAGAAGAGGGGGCTCTGGTAGCGCGTGTAGAAGAAGTAGGACGAGAAGGCGGAATAAACCGTTTGGGCCTTTTCTTCTTCCTTAGGCAATCCTTGGCGAAGTGCCCAAGGGTCTTGCAAATCCTGCACTGATCCTGTCTCCCAGCAACCTCGACTCTCTGTCGAAAAAAGGAACGATCTGGTCACTGAAGCATAATGTGATCATCTGTAATATCAAGGTCAAAGACGATGACCCTGACTCGTGGCACCACATCTGATCTGAAAGCCTCTTATGCTAAACAGGGCATGCCAAGGAGGGGGGGGGGATCTCTGTGACCAACCCAAAAGTAGTTCCTATGGATGGTAAGAGTCGATGGTAGACCTGAGGAAGGCCGGGGAACCTCATGAAAAGTGAGGTAACCCTGCTATCTTCCTCCATTGGATCGAAACCCAAAGTGAAGGGTGTCAAAAAGATCCTCCTGGAGCTTAATGCCAAAGGACTAGCCTTGAGTACTGAACCTACTAACTTTGGGAAATCAAATACCACCTGGAAGAACCCTCGTCTGAGCAGACGAACATCAGTGAGGTGCCCTGCGAGGTCTCCAAGTAACCCTAGCCTGTAACCTGGAGGGGTGGGAACTGTGGATGCGAGCAAAGAGTGAGGTGGCATACTCCTGCTAAAATTTTTTCTGGTTCATGTGGTAAAGATGCGGGTTCAATAAGTTCAACTAGGACTTCATTTCATTGGAGCCTGTCTTGAGCTGTTGAAGCTCGTCTTTGGAAAAGGTAACTATTTTTGCGACTGGTGGAAGCGGTCGAGGATTGGCTGAATGGGAACCCATTCGTCAATCAAGGTGGAATGGCCAACACGAACACGAAGATGCTCTGTCCGTCCAACAATCCTACTGCCACAGAGAGAAAATCTCTCTTGTTCCGTCAGAGGTTGAAGAGGGGGGGGGGGAGGGTGGGAGGGGTGATGCAGAGGCTGAGAAAGGGGGAGAAGGAGGGGCAAAAGGTAGGGGCAAGGGAGGGGAAGGGAGGCGGGGTAGGGGTAGAGGGGGGTACAAGAAGCAGGAGGATAGAAAGGAGGGGCAGCGGGGGGGGTAGGGAGAGGAGGGGAGAGGGCAACGGGGTAGGGAGGGAGGGGCGGGTAGGGGGAGTGGGGTAGGGGGAGCAGGGGGTAAGGAGGGAGGGGCAGCGGGGGGGTAGGGAGAGGCGGGGAAAGCAACAAGGGGAGGGGAAGGGAGTGGGGTAGGGAGGGAGAGGTAGCGGGTTAGGGAGGGAGGTAGGGAGGAAAGGGAGCAGGGTAGGGAAGGGACAGCAGCGGGAGAGGGAGGGAAGGGAACGGGAGAGGCAGCAGCGGGTGAGGGGGCAGCAGCCCGGGAGGAGGGGCTGGTAGGGAGAGGAGGAGGGAGGGGGAGGGAAGGGCTGGGAGGGAGGGGAGAGGGGTGCAGGACGGAGAGCAGCAGGGAGCAGCAGGACGGGGAGCTCAGCAGCTCTGGATTTTGCCGGGTTGGGGCCGCTTCATTGAGTTATCAACTGTAATAGCGAGAAGCCTTACTCGTTCTCTCTCTCCTACTAACTGCTCTAATGAACTTTTATGACATAGCAACCACCCAGAGTTCTAGTCAACCAGTAACCAACATCAGCAGTAGCAGCAGACATACAGCCTGGAAAGAAAATGATAAAAGCATGCTTAGCATAATCCTTCACGGGATCAAATATATCATCTACATCAACCATGATGCCCATTGTGGGAATTGAATCTTTCCAACTCTTTTGAGTGTCTTCAAAGCCCTCATGCATCACTTCATAAATGAGATGAGCCTCTGCAAAGACATGAATAGGGTCATCATGACCCATCACTTGCTTTTGCTTTGTGTTTTGAACTAGCCTTTCCTTCCGAAAGGTTTTCTCATATGCATAGTCTGCCATTAGAGGTGAGAGAGCCAAAAAAACATGCAGGAAAGAAAGAGAGGAAAAACAGCAAATCTCCTATAGAGCAGTGCGAAGGACACGCTCCCTCACGTACTACCACGACTGCACCTCCCCAGCACCCTGTACCACGCACTCCAGGACCACCAAGAGCAACAGGGCGCCCTGTTTCGCGCACCCCAGGACCACCAGGGGCAACAGGGCGCCCAATGCCCGCAGCACACCATGTACCACAATGGAAAGCGTCTCCAAGATCCATAGGGCATTATGCACACTGACCCGCAGGAGATTTTAGACCTGACCACAGGTTTTTACAGCCAGCTCTTTCAGATAGAGAGGATGACTGCAGCAACTGGTCTTGTGGCCCGGGAGGTAGTTTGGGATCACGTTCCGACGGTAGTCTTGCAGGATTTGTGTAGCAGTCTGGAGGAGCCTTTCACAGATGAGGAGCTCTGGGAAGCCCTCAAGGCTCTCTCGACCCAGAAGTGTCCTGGAAAGGATGGCTTCACTTTGGCCTTCTTTCGGAACTTTTGGGACATCGTCTCCACACCTTTCCGACTAGCTTGCGAGGAGATTTTCGACACGGGCTCCCTCCCTCAGTCCCTGACCAGACTTGCTTATCAGGAATTCTTTTTTGGCACTGGCAGATTCGGTGACTTTCATGGATGATGAGGAGTTTGTGCCCTCCACCTTAGGGGTCCCGGTCATTGGGATTCCTTCTGACAGGGCCTCCCTTTCAGCAGGTGTGGGGATCCTTTCACCTGTTGAGTTTCCTGCCCTCAGCAGGAGTGTTTCGGCCCAGGGGAAGCTGGTCTCCTCTACTAGGTCGGGTAAGCCTTTCCATCCAGCATCCTCCTGTCGATGAGGATAGTCAGCTGGAACATACAGGGCCTAGGCGGAGTTCCACACCGTCGCTGTAGGCAGCTGATCCAGAACCAGCTTCATCCAGGCGTCACTGTTGGTGCTATTGATATCTTTTTTATCGAGGAACACAACCTGGATGCCAATGATTGCTCTAAGTCTGGCAAACTGCTTTCAGGACATACAATCTGGTCGCCTGCTATGGGCACAAGGGGAGGTACTTGCATTTCGGTCTCTCTTTCTATTCTCCCCTTGGTTGCTGGTCATGGTATTATCTCCCCTTCTAGAGCTCAATGGATCATTATTTTGATTGGAGGGCGTAAGATTGGTCTTCTCAATCTTTATGCTCCCAACAACAGAGGGGAGCGGATCTCCTTTTGGAAGGAGTTACTCTCTTGGGCCCCCATTGCAGATTCTTGGATCATTGGTGGCGACTTCAACATGGTTGAGTTGCCTTCAAACAAAAAGGGAGGTAGACAAGGTGGAATTCATTCTTTGGAGAGGGCAGCCTAGGATGCCTTCCTCTTTCAGTTCAGTGGCAGGGACACTTGGTTGGATGATGCCTTTCATATTATGCCACAGTCACTCCTGTACTCTTGGTCGAATAGGAGAATACACATGCCCATTCATGCACGGATTGATAGATTTTATGTAGACGATTGGGCACTTGATAGAGGAGAATCTGTATGCATTTCTACTGGGGTTTCCACCTCAGATCATTTTCCAGTGGTGTTGCAGATTCTTGAGCCTCATCGGAGAGGACGCTCTGCCAGTGTCAGGATTCCGGATGCTTTTTATGCAGAGGAGAGCCTCACGGAGGATATTTTACAGATTTGGGTTTCTCACATACAGGGTGGAGCTGTCCACCCATCTCAGGTAGTTGCAGCCTTATCCGAAATTAGTGACTATTATCATATAGTCGCTGATTCTAGGAGACGTGAGATTCTCAGATGTGAGATTGGTATACGCCAGCAGTTAGCATCCATTCAGAGGGAAGAGCAGAAGAGGCCCATAGATGCTTGGATTCAGGAGCGCCTTGCTGCAGCAAAGGCTCATTTGCAGACATTGTTGGATCAGAGAGCAGAATATGCCTTTCATGCACGGGAATCCTTTTGGATTTAGATGGGTGGCAGGGTCAACAAACACTTTTTCTCTACTCATGGGCCTAGACATAGTAGAGATAGTGTTTCGCAGCTTGTTGACTCAGACAGGGTGTTACAGTTAGATCCTGATGCTGTCATGCGTGTAGCTTCATATTTTTTTGCATCCCTTCTTACTGCAGATCCAGGCACACAGGCCATTGATCATGCCAGACAGGTTATTTGGCAGTGTATCCCTGTATTGGTGAAGGATGAGATGTATGTTTCTCTGGATGCACCTTTCACCAATGCAAAATTCAAGACTGCATTACTTGCCCTTCACAAGGGCAAGTGCCCAGGTTCAAATGGACTTACCCCCTCCTTTTTTATTACTTTTTGGAAGCAGATTGGTGATCATATTACATCAGCCCTGCAGGGTGTGTGGGACTCTTGTGAGATGCCGGACTCACTTACAAATGGTCTCATTCATCTCATCCCAAAGGGGGGTAATAGGAATCTTGTGTCTCAATGGAGACCCATCACTCTATTGGGCACTTTTTACAAGAGTCTGGCGAAAGCCATCAGTCTACGGCTACAGGTTTTTCCTCCAGATTTGATTCATGACACGCAGACAGGGTTTGTGCATGGTAGAAGTATTTTTTATAATATTTTCTCATTTTTGGAGGCCTCAAAATGGGCCATCCAGAGCCGCCAGAGATTGGTCATTCTACTCTTGGACTTTGAGAAAGCTTACGACAGAGTAGACTGGGATTTTTAAGAGGGTACTCTATCTCGCTTTGGTTTTTCAGATGCATGGATTAGAGGAGTATCCTCTCTCTACAGATCAGCCCATAGCCAGTTGCTCATTGGGGGGGTAAGAGGGGACACGTTTCAGATTTCCAGATCCATCCGCTAGGGATGTCCTCTTGCCCCATTTCTTTTTCTATTTGTGGCGGAAGCTATGAGTATCTACATTAGATCTCAAGCTGATATTTATGGGCCGAGGCTTCCTATCCACCGGGAAGAAGATCGCCTGGATAGTGAGTTGGCAGATGACACGGCTGTTTTTTTGGATGCCTCCCCCAGGACACTCACCTCCTTCCGAACAGCCTTGGATTTGTTTTGCACGGCTGCAGGTGCACACATCAATTGGCATAACTCCAGTGGTTTTTGGATTTGCGAGGATGACATCCCGGATTGGGGTAATGATATTGGCTTCACTTGGGTATAGAGGAGCATCTCCGTCAGATATTTGAGCTGCCAGGTTGGGGTGGGCATTTCTGGAGCTCTCAGCCAAACTTGACTTGGCCCCCGGGGTGGTAGTGGTTAACCAGGTTCTCCTAGCCACAGCATGGTTTGTATGCTCTTGTTGGTGCCACTCTAGGGATTGTATCACTCAGCTTAAGAGGCCTGTACAAAACTTTTTATGGAGTGGTCTAGATGGCACAACTGATGTTACAGACAGGGTGGCCTGGGAGACCTTGATTCTTCCTACAAGAGAAGGGGGTTTGAATATCAACGACCCAGATCTACAGTGCAGAGCTTTACTCTGCAAGTTCGTTGTGAGAGGGCTTATGCCAGGGCAAGAGCCTTGAAAGGATTTTTTTATCAGATGCATACAGTCTCGCACGCCCACTTCACCTTTCTGTATGACCTGGGGATCAGTGGCTTGGCTTACTCTTTTAGGGCCCCAGGTATTTTTTGAGAGACTTGATTCCTCTTGGGCTCTTCACATCGACGACACCTTGTGGAGTCGTGCTCTCTAGAGGATGTTCCGGCCACTCTTTTCAGGGCTGCTCACTCCTTGGTCGACTCTCAATGGGAGATCCTAGCTAGCATTGCAGCATGGCACATTTGGAGAGCCACATGCACTGAGGCTTTGGAGGGTTCTCAGGTTCACCCTTCTCAGATCTTGGCCAATACTTGGACAGATACGATACACACTCTGATGGCCATTTGGGCGACCATGCAGGGATCATCTCGAGCAACCTTCTCCAGAAGAGTTACTTTTCTCAGAGATTGGAGAGACTCTCCCTTCTTTGCTAAGACTTCTACAGGGTTGAGATGGCATTTTCAGCCTCAGCCTTGGTTTCTTTCTACCTCATTTCTCTAAGGTGTTTTTTATTACATGCTTAGCATGGTGTATTTCCGCACAGAGCTTGCTCTAGCAGGTTTCTTTCTTACTTAATAGAAGTCTCTTTTTTGGAAAATAAAATAAAATGATTATGCCGAGGGGATGGTAGGTGATGGAGCGGTACGCAACTAGGTGCCCTTGCATTTGGGTAGCACAGGCCTGGCCGTAGGTCTAGATCTAGTTGATATTGGCTTGGAGGCCATCGAGAGTCCAGACCCATGGGTTGATTTCATCGGGCTTGGCTAGTTGGATCACTTTGTCGTCCTGTGGATAATTGGTGGACTTTGTGATGACCCGGCACCACGCGTGGAAGTTGAGCAGGATGGGGTGGGAAGCAAGGGTCTGAAGATCGGAGGGACAGAGGAGGGAGAGACTGGTGGGAGGGATAAATATGACATGGCGAGGATGGGGTGGCAATGGTCGGGATTGTGGCGGAGGATGGTTTGGAGGAAGGGGGGCGGCGAGGTGGTCTACGTGGAAGATGAGGTTTTGTGCATGGAGTTTGTCGAAGTGCATTTGGAGTGTTTAGGAGACGGTGCGTGGGGCGAGAGTGTACTTGGCGAGTTGTGCGGAGACCTCCTGGTACATCTCGAACTCCTATTGCTCCTTGTCTTCCAATGTTGATTCCTCTGGGCGGCCAGAGGTACGTAGGCTCTCGTTTTCTTCCTGCATGGTTAATGTGAGGGCACACTCCTATGCTAAGATATCTTGAAGGATTTGGATTTTCCTGTCGGATCCCTCCCTGAGTCTGGCTTGCTGCTCCTTGGCTTGCGCCTTGCGTTCTTCCATGGTACGAAGGCTAGATTCTGCCTTGTCCAACTGGTCCATGAGGGTTTGGACCAGGGATTTACTAGCAGAAAGCTCATCCTTGAGCTTGATGAGGGAGACGTCCAACTCTTTGGCATTGGTTCGATATTTCTCCTCTCTGTCGAGGGCGGTTTGCGCCATAGCTTGTGCGGCGACCATAAGCGTGTGGTTGTCGCGCGCACTGAGTTGTGTCTAGAGGAGAGTGGGTGATAGCTTGGAGGCATGCTCTTGCCTCCTTTGCAAAATCGTTCGCGCTACTTGCGGGATCTAGGAAATCGCATCCAGCACAGCTGGAGCTCTATTTGATCGATGCGTGAGAGCTGCTCGGTTGACATGGTGATGTAGTTGCCCATGGTCTGATACTAGGGTGCGCTGCAAAATTGGAGAGCTTCTGTGAGCTTGGCCCAAGGGGAGGAGGAGAATCCGGTGTGATGAATGAGGCGGTCTCTTGAGGCCGAGACGTGGGGAGTAGAGGGAGTGGCTTGAGTGCCTTGGGCTCCAGGGTGGAGGCCAATGTGAACAGTATCGTCCCCAGGGAGGTCGTTGACATTGATGGTGTCCTGGCCTTGCCCTTAGAGCGCGGATCGGAGTGCTCGCGATTCGGTGCGGTTTTTGTATTTGGCGCGCAGCTCGCTATGAAGAGGTGGCTAAGCGGGACGGTTGGTGGGGGTGGCACTCGACTTTGTCCTCGGTCGCTTAGGTACGGCCACTGTCTCTTTTTCTTCGGCTAGCATGGGTTTTGTGGTGGCTGCTTTGTCGGCCATCCCATATCCAATTGGTGATTGTTGCTGCAGCAATTGGCATATAGAGCATGGGGTTGCCGAGGACTTTGCCGTGTGTCTTGAGGTCCTCCCGCATCTAGGTGCAGAAGTAGTCTACCCAGTTGGTGACCTGTGGCGCTGCCAATCGTGTGAGGATGTTGGGCATGATGGATTGGCGGTGGTCCATATGCTTGACCTGGGTCAGCCACTAGAGCGCGCATGCCGATTTCTCCAACTCCGGCTTGGTAATCTTGGAGAGGTGGATACGTCCCTTTCTCTTCTTTCAGTCGTAGTTGTAGATCTGGCCATGGGCTTTGTGCAACTTTTTCTTCTTCTGAGAGTACTTTTCTGCGATGATGGGGAGGCAAAAGGTAGCGCGCACCACATCCACATTGAGGTGGTAGAAGTGGGGGGTGCCTGTTGTGTCGCACAGGATGCCGACGTTGGTGTTCGAGTTGTAGGCCTCGAGGAATTCCCCGAGCAGCTTCATGTCCAGGTGACAAGGGAGGCGGTCCCCGAGACCTATTAGTGCTAGGGAGGCTTGAATCTCTGGCTCCTTGAGGGCCTGATACTCAGCCGCATTGTGGTAGTGGAGGGTGTAGTCGTGCCCCTCGTAGGCGTATCGGGAGTAGATGGCACATCCATTGAGTTGCTGCAGCCAGGATTCTCCAAGCGGCGAGTGCATCTAGGACCGCACAATCTTGTACTCCCCTTGCATTGGAGCTGGAGTACGCTTTCTGGATGTCTTGGAGGGAGTATTTATAGTTGTTATTGACGGATCCTGAGTGGCCTGCTGCGTCAAGATCTCCTGCTCCGTTTGCAAATCCTATGCTATAATGTCAAAGGGCATTTGGATTGTCCCTGAGGATGTACTCTAGGATTTGGAGGGGCCGGTGGGTTGTAGATTTGGGGGGGTGCAGGCCAAGCTCAGTCTCGAATTCAAAGAATTCATTCTTGGGATCCATGGGAAAAAGGGAGGGTAGCTACGTGAGAAGAGAGTCGGTGGAGGAGGAGGAGGTTAAGGGCATTCAATGGCGATTGGAATGTAGGCTGGATGAGGGTAGAGGGATGGGAAAGGCCTAGCAAAAATTTGATAGAGTTTTGCTTTTTTTGCTAAGGCGACGACCCGAGGGGATAGGGGGGCCTTTTATAGTTTTTGGTATCCCTACGTCTGGGGGGGTAGCATAAGGTGACGATTCGTGGGGATAGGAGCTATGGTGATGGTTGGTGGGATGGAAGCTATGGCGACGGTCGGTGAGATGGAAGCTATGGCAATGGTCGGCGGGATAGAAGCTATGGTGATGGTGGCAGGTTAGCCGAAAGGCAACGGTAGGCGGGATAATAGAAAGGCGACGGCTGGCGGGATAGAAGCTATGGCAACGGGCCATGGGGATAGTAGTTGTCAAAATTTGTGAGAGAGAGAGGGGGGGGGGGGGGGAAGAAGAAAGAGGGAGAGAGAAAAAAAGGTAGAGCAGGGAAGAAGGAAAAATGGAAAAAAAAGGAAAAGGAGGGAGTTGTGGATGCTAAGGGCGTAGTGCGAAGGGAAACACGAGGTGAACGGACTAGGTGTCGCATAGACTTGTGAGGTCAGCGTGCAAGGATGTAAAACATGAAGATAATGCACAAGAGATGTACTGGCCGTATTTACCTATTGCTGACCGTGAATGTGAGTGGGTTCATTGGAATACCAAGGACTTGTGAGCTGCTGATGCATGGGGGTTATATGCCTATAGTACAGACTCACCTAGATATGGACTTGATGATTATGTGGAATGCAATGGAGACGAAAGCCAAGCGGCAGTTTCTTCACACATATACCTCATAGATGAGTTCATACATACAATCAAATCTAATCTACGAAAGGCCAAGTGACCCCATAGACTCCCAAAGGACAAACTCGCACAAGTGAGGGACACTCACACTAGGACTCTACTCACACTCGGATTCCAATATCCAACTTGATTTCATTTTAGCATTTCCACCTAGTTCAACCTAGGCAGGAGTTGCCAGCACATGATTCGATTTACTGCAAGGCTCTACCCTTTTTCAGCTCCAAGGTTGACACCTTCATCAGCTTCATTTCGACTTAACTTCAACTACAAAATATGCGCATTTGTCTGCTCCAAAGACGTGCAGGTTCAAGGCTAGAGTAGCAGCAAGCTTCTGCTCCAACATTGTCCTAGCAATAGCCTCAAAAACCGGCCTCCAACAAGCAATGAAATTGTGAATTTCAAGAAAATGATGAGGCCTCGAATTCAAGGTCTAAACAGGTTCATCCATCTTCGATTTCAAGGCCGCAGCCCACTCTCTCACTCATCCCTCAGCTCCGTTCCCCTCTCAGCCTCTCTGTCTCAATCTCTCCTCACAACCTCTTCCTCCTTAGCATCCTGCCCTATCAGCCCTACCTGGCCCTACCTCTCAACCCTCAGCCCTGTTTCCTCTCTTCTCCCCTTTCCTTCCCTTTGGTTTCCAGCTCCTACTTCAGACCACCTCACTCCTACTTCAGAACTCACTCCTACTTGGATGAGGATTCTTTTAGGTGGCTTTTGACACTCCTGGATCTGCGAGCACTGTGCTCAATCCCAAACCCTTAGTGCTCGGTTCTAGGAAAATTTTCCTCAAGCCCTTCTCTCTTGGATTCGGCCCAGTAGAGGAGGACACATCTCTTTTGATTGAATTTCCACATGTGTACCATCGGGTCCTTGCCACGATCGAAGTTGCATTTGGAGTGGTAACTGAGATCCCCCCTTCCTGGTTTGATGTGTAGCCAATGCACTGGACGTCTATTGCCAAATCAGTCTATGCCATTACAACCTACTCGTCCTTGGGAAGCCTTCCAGAAATGGGGTTTAGATTTTGTTGGTCCTTTCAAGCCTGTAGGTATATACATAATAAATACATTTTTGTTGCTACTGATTGTGCTACTAAGTGGGTAGAGGCTGGGGGAAGGGGGGGGGGGCCGCGCACGGGCAGCAAGGGAGGGGGGACAAGGGTGGAGGGCAGAGGCAGCGAGGGAGGAAGCGAGGCCTGGAGGAGGGCAGGCAGCAAGGAAGGAAGGGAGGGGTGTGGAGAGGCAGCAAGGGGAAGGGAGGGGGCAAGGAGGGAGCAGGAGGGACAGCGACGGCGAGGGAGCTGCAGTCAAACGTTATGCAGGATGATAATTGGGGCATCTATCTACTACATTAGTGTTTGGGATTGGAATTTTTGTTTTTATTTAAATTGAACTCAAAAGTGTGCCAAAAAAGGAAATAAATTATTCAATCACATCAAACTAAATCATCAAAGTAACTTAAGGCTTTTGGGCTGGGAAAATCTTCACTAACTCAGTATAGCAATTTATTCAAAAAAATCAAAATTTTGTTCTACACATACATGCAACCAAGTAATCATTCTAAAGTACACTACGTGAGCTTCTCCTCAACCTAAGGAAACACCTAAATGAGATCATTATGCATGGGTTAATGGGCCTCCAATGTTGTGCTAAAGTGATGCATACCCATTTGAGGGCATGCTCCATAACTTTTTTTTTCTTTGTGACATTTACCTCATTATCAGTATCTTCCAACTGGGGAGTATTCCTCTCACAACTAGTTCTGTGTAACTCAAGATCACGTTGCCCATTTTCAACTTCAAGTGCAATCTCAGTTGCTATATCCTTTGCACGTGACAGCTCAAATTGTTGCCTAGCCATGTCTTCAGCCTCTAATAGAGTAGACAGATGAACATACATAATTTAGTGTTCTCATTTCATTCTACTTGACATGGTATACACTATATTGAAACATGAACGGAATTGTCTCAGTTTTTTCCCCCAGAAAAAGAGACTTCTATTAAATATGAAAGAACAAGGTATCATACACCATGCGAAGCATGCAAAATCCAAGAAGATGCCAAAACAAACCAGAGGGGAACTTACTATGCCTAACATTGTCTCCAATTGTCCAAAAAATCCTGAAGGGCATCCTGAATGTTTATAATTTTATCCTAAGATGATAAAATAAGATGAACAATATGTTCTTTCAAACATACATGATAAACTGACAATCAGAAAGATTCCTTCAAATAATATCCTTCTTAACAACATAGGAGAAATGGGTCAAACTATAGCAAAATTTGTGCAATACAAAGTACAAGAAACCAAACCTTTAGGATTCTATATAGACTTCTATGGCTGCTTAACAAAAAATGGTTTCTCAGAGAACATGAGCATGGTAGCAATCTAGACTAGCACACTCGTAGTCATTTCAAAACAAGAATTTTATAGTTCAACAACATGCACCCCAAGAGTATTTTCCTCTTCTTTCGGTTTGCTTTCTATGGCGGTTCACTTATAGGGAGGTGGCCTTTTCTCATGTGGGTCTCAAATGACTATTCTTGAAATAGCTAGGATATGGATCCCCAAGCGGTGTTACAAGTATCTCTCCTCTTGCTTCCAAACAAATGTGCAATGCCTTGCCAAACGTTTTGGGCCTCTCTATACCCCAAGTGCAATGTTGAATCAATCTCGGCATCTGTGATCTGCGTCCACATCCCTAGCTCCAAGTGTTGATCGGGAGTGGGAAAAGCTAGAAAAACATGGATATTTGTCTCTTCTAATAGGATCTCCATAGTCATCTCTAAAAAATCATCTGCATGGGCAAATTGATGGCGCATGTCTCCCAATGTGCTCTCTATGTGGGTATCCACTGTAGGCTCTCTTTGTGAGTGTCCACTGTTGACTCTATGCTAGCCCGTCTGGCATTCCAGACTATGTAATCAAAGAAGGATAGAGTCCTGTGTAGGGCTGTCACATGAGTCCATTGTCAATCTCTAGGGTTCCATGGAGGTGCTAGAGTGGACAACACCATAAAGCCAAAGACACCAAGGACCACCCATGACAAGAAAAGGACAACCATCTATGAACCGTTGGCCATCACTGAATCATACCACTGTGATCGTATGGAGAAGAACATCCTCGATTGGATCCTTCTCCCTCGATCCAATTAGTCTCCAGCCCTTCACAATCTCCTAGAGGACTCTCACCTCCTCGATGCCAAAGGATGCAAGTGACCTATAGAGGCATCCCTATGCTTGAATAGCTACCTAGTCAGTGAACTTGTGTCCTTGAGGCTAAAGGAGATTTCTAGTACCCATTCGTCCATGTGTCATAGAGTTCCCTCCAAGAAACACCAATCCACCTTGTCATATGCCTTCTCAAAATCAAGCAAGAGAATGGATATCCTTGGCCCATTTAGCTGCTTGCCAAAATGAGGAGATGATATTGAAGATACTTCTATACTACACAAAGCCGCAGATCTGAGTGTCATGTATGAGTTAAGGCAAGTAGGAGTGTCGGAGTTTGAGACTTATTACCTTGGCCAGGATAAGATGTTCCAAGGGCATCAATAGGCTGTTGGAATATGAAGCCAAAGTGAGTCTAAAATGAGTGTTCTAGGTGGTCTAGGTGTGTTTTATAGTCTAGTGAGTCCTAGACATGCCACGTGTCATATTGGGAGTTATCCCATATACACTGTCTTTCTAGAGTCTAGTGTCACACTATATAGTGTTGTACTTGTCTATTGTCTATCACATCAGTCAACATCAAGCTCTTTGGTATCATGTGAGTACTTGTCTATTGCTTTCAATTTCTTTCCATTTCATTTCCATTATGCTTGTTATCATTCCTTTCCATTCCTAGTGTTAGCTTGCTTCTCTTCCTACCACTATGATCTTTCATGCGGTATCAGAGCCATGTTTGTAGCCCTGCTCTCTCTTGCCCTTTCCCTTCCAAGAGGTTGAGGTGAGGGAGGCCAAAGAAGCTACTCTACCTCATCCTCCTTGGAAGGCTGCCCTCTCCTCTCCTTCCTTGAGCACTCCCTCTTCTACCCAAGCCTCACCATGTTCTTTCTTTGCCATCAACTACCCCCTCCTCTCCTTCCTTGAGCACTCCTTCTACCCAAGCCTCACCATGCTCTTTCCTCGCCATCAACTACCCCCTCTTCAGCTACTACAGCCCGCTGCAAACAGGCCATACAGCCCGCTTTAAGCAGGCTGTACAGTCCGTACGGACTGTTTTCCTACAGTCTGTGCCATACCAGAATGCCCTTACAGCCTCAAAATGCGTGCCAACTCCAGCTGCTCCTGCCCTCGATGGAAGTGCCACTAGCAGTCGTCTCTGCCCTCGCCATGTTGCCTTAAAACTGCCACCAACAGTAGCTGCTCCAACCTCGATTGCAGCGCCAAATCAGCTCGTTATGCTTGACATTCTCTTGGAGCTGTTGCCCGCAACCATGGAGTCTTCCAAATCAACTACCATTTCATTCGAGAAGTTTAATGGTAAGAATTTCCCTACATGGCAAACCAAGATGCGTCTAGTAACTGGCATAAATCCTTGGGCTTTTGGATCAGTGATGAGGACACTCCAGGCTGGGGAGTTGACATTGGTTTTTCTTGGATTCAGAGGGGTGTTCCTATCAAGTATTTGGGATGCCAGGTAGGATTGGACATCTCTCCAGCACAGCAGTTTGCCCCAGTACTAGAAAGTATAAGGAAAAAGCTCCTTTTCTGGAGCTCTGCCGAACTAGACCTTGCATCTAGAGTTGTGGTAGTGAACCAAGTTCTCTTGGCCACCTCCTAGTTTGTGTGTTCTTGCTGGTGCCGGTCTAGGGATTGCATCACTCAGCTCATCAGACCAGTCATGAATTTTTTATGGAGTGGACTTGATGGCACAACAAATGTTGCAGCAAGGGTGGCCTAGGAGACCATTATTCTCCCTACATGTGAAGGGGGCCTTACTGTCATTGACCCGGACTTGTAGTGCAGGGCATTGCTTTGTAACGTGGTGGTGAGGGGACTCATGCCTGGGCAAGAAGCTTGGAAGGATTTCTTTTTTGGACGCATTCAGGCTTGCACACCACCCTTGGGAGATGATTGGGTGGACAGCCCTCGCTGGATTTTCACTTCAGCCCCTCTCAGATCTCCTGCCTCTCCTCTCATGACTGCCATCCTGAAAGCTTGGGGGAGCTTCAGGAACACTCTTCGAAGGATTCCACCTTCTACCATCAAAGAGATTGATAGGCAGCCGATCATTTGGAATGATAGTATTCTTGACGAGCATGCCAGACCACTGGGCACTTCCCATTACATGCAGTGGTCTAAATGGGAGAGAGGCCCCGCCTACAAAGTAGGCACTTGGAAATCTTTTATCAGGCTACCTGAGGATCAGAGACTGCAGTCCGTGAGTCACCTCAAAGGGGTAGCATGCAGGATTCAGCAGATAGATGCAGCCATCCCGGTGGAATGGATAGTTGAGTTGCCTATTACTTCCACCACTTGGATGGGGGCTTTTTTGAGGACATCAGTTCCTTTAAAGGTGATCGCTCTCCGAGGTCTCGGGGAAGACGCACTGGTCTTTGATGTTGGGGATGGAGGTTTACTTTCTACATCCAAGGATGGCATTCTTCTTGAGGTTGCCTTTCAGCCTGTCAGGATTGCTGGTTTTGTGAACCATGGAGCGGGCTTGCAGTGGTACTTAGACCCCGACCCTCTGCTCTTGGCCTTGGGATCCTGGAGGTTGTGGTTATATGGAGGTGCACCTATCAGGTGCTTGCAGTGGGACCCAGGAGAGTGGGAGTGGATAGATCATGGGCACCGAGAGAGGGGGATTCCCTTCTTTCGTTTCACGGTTGGTAATGCCAGGAGATTTCACCTGAACAGTAGGGGTTGGATTCCCTCCAGAGCCCCCCATTGGGAAAGCTTCTTCATCACCGCAGATTTGCGGAGAAATTTCTGGAGGAGGCTCTGGAAATCCCTCAGAAATAGAAAGATCACTCTTTTCTTTTGGCTTTCTATTCATGGAGGGATTGCAGTGAACCTGTGGAGATCACGATTTGGGGCTGATCCCACTTGTCCTCGATGTCATTCTGCAGAGGAGTCAGTGCGACATTGCCTTTGGGACTACAGTTAGGCGAGGACTGTTTGGAAAGGGGTTGCTCGGATACTCAGCATCTTTCACACTTCCCCTTTCTTCATGACTTGGGGCTCGGTCACATGGTTATCTCTTACCAAGCCCCAGGTGTTTTATGAGGGTGAGCCTTCTTCTTGGGCACTCTCGGTCCGCCGGCAGGTGATAGAGCCTTGCTCTCTGCAGGATGTACCACTTACTCCCTTCAGAGCTTCTCATGTTTCAGTGGACACCTCTTGGGCGATTTTGGCTAGCATTTCCTCTTGGCACATTTGGAGAGCCAGATGTACTGAGGCCTTGGATGGCACCCAGATACACCCATCACAGGTGTTCACAGGTATTTGGACTGACACGGTTCACACTTTGATAGCCATATGGGCTAAGCATGCAGGGCCCTTCATGGGCAGCCTCTTCTAGAAGGACTATATTTCTTCGAGTTTGGAGGGGTTCTCCCTTTTTCTCGGAGGTTTCTACTGGATTGAGATGGCACTATCAGCCTCAATCCTTTCTTTTTGGCTCTTGAGCTTTTCGTGCATTGCATGATGTATCCCATATGGAGCTTAATACTTAATAGAAGTCTCTTTTTGCCCAAAAAAAAAAAAAGATGCATCTAGTACTTTTGAAAGATGGAGTGTGGAATGTTGTGCGTGGCAAGGACAAAAAGCCACAATCAAATGTAAAGAAAATTGCACAGTGGGAGAATCTGAATGACAAAGCTCTTTCTCTCATTGGTTTGGGGTTGGGTGATGACGTTATTCATCATTTTGATAGAAGCATGAAGACTCTCTTCTTGCTCACTTGAATCATATGGACTCCCTTGTTACTCAGCTTGCTAGTCTAGCGGCCCCTGTAGGGGAAGATGATCAAGCTGCTCTTCTCCTCTCGAGCATTAAGGAAAATTCCAAGTACCGGGAGATCATACTAGCATTACGTGTGACACAAATGGGTTATCATGATATGGTTTCTATGCTTATTGATCATGGCAGACGGTATGTAGACACTCCGGACTCCACTATACTGTGCTCAAAGGACAAAGGCAAAGGCAAATTCAAGCCTTTCAAATGCAATCATTGTGGAAAGCTTGGTCACCACACTGAGGGATGCGTCAATTTTACGAGCAAAAACCTATGAGCAGGTTTATACGAGCGTGTTTTTCAAGAGATTTTAAAAATAGTATTTCTTTAGGAAACATAGTTTTTACACTTTTATTTTCATTAGAACTAGATCCCTTTATCATAAAATTATACAGACTAGTCACTCATTCATTTTTACATAACATAAATCTTCTTATTCATAGACATCCCTTTGTACCCTTGTTATTACCTTAAAAAAGTATTAAAAAATAATTCATTTAAGAAACGTCCCTCATAATCACTCTCAATATAATAATATTATACATAAATAATTACTTATTAAACACATTTATATCATATGGCAATATCTTTCAAGTGTTTTTATCGTATTAATAACAAGATATTTATGGACATGTTTCTACAGAAGTTTAAATTACTGTAAATAAGTATTAACTTGGGATTATATATCACTTTCATAAAATACATGTAATATTTAATACTATATATTCAAGGTTTTCCAAAATATAACCCCATAGATGTGCTCAAATGGGATTTTCCGATCAATTTGAGTGGCTGAATGACTATATTTGGACATTGGATGTGAAAGTTATGTCACTTTTAAAAGTGCTGTCCAAGGTAGTTTCGCCAGCGAAACTACCTTGAAAGACCTTGTTCAAAGGGGTTTCGCTGGCGAAACTACCTTGATGGCTTGCTTCAATGAGTTTTCTTTGGAGAAACCCTTTCATGAAGATAGGTTGAGAGAGGTTTTTCAATGTCACCCCCTATTAAGTAAAAAGTTGTAAGAAGGATCATAAGGGAATTTTCATAGAGAAGTCTACTCTACATGTGGGTTTCTTCAAAAGCCATCCCATTATGTTCTCACCATTCCCAAAGATTCACATAAATATTCGTGTATAAAATAGGCATTCCTATAATACTTTTCATATTTCTAAGTGAAACTATGTTTCCTTCTGATCCATTTTTGTCATATTTTTGCATAGTTGGAAGCTTTTTTTTTCCTTCGCTCGGACGCTCGGAAGATTTCGCTCGGAAAATGCTCCTCCCCCACACTGAGGATGGTTGCTTCTAGAAGCTTGCCAAGCAACAACACAAGAATCATGTCAACTTGGTTGGGGCTGCAACAAGTGAAGACGAAGAAGAAGATGATGCTTCGACACCGACTCATGCTCTTACTGCCGACATTAGGGATCTCTCTCTCTATTCAGAGGTCTATGTACCTGATGATCGGGACTTTTGTTTCTTATCTATTATTCCTACAGCTTAATGTATTTTGGGGTCCTCTGTCCTCGGTAGTCCCCCTAAAATGATATGTATTGAGTGTTTTGTTTTCATTGAGTCTAAAGGTCCTCTGCCTTGGATAGTCCTCCTATTGGTGTGTGGCTTCCTAACATGTCATGTTATGAAGCCAAGGGGGGATGTACTGTGGGAGCCATATGTATTGGCTTTGATAGGTCTCGTTATCAGGCCTGGCCGAGTTCCAGGATGTTGGTGTATTCCTAGACCCATGAGCTGGTCATGTAGCCATGCTATAACATGAGCCTCTGAGCATGTTGAGTCTCAAGCTATGAGAGTGCTTGGATCAACCTCTGAACACGCTCAGACTTTAGCCTTTGAGTTACATAGGGTGCACAGTTTAATGACTGTCATTGTCATGTTCTGTTCTTGGTTCCATTCCAATAGTCTCTCACCTTGCCTTCATGGGGGGGTGTTGGAATATGAAGCCAAAGTGAGTCTAAAATGAGTGTTCTAGGTGGTCTAGGTGTGTTTTATAGTCTAGTGAGTCCTACACATGCCACGTGTCATATTGAGAGTTATCCCATATACACACTGTCTTTCTAGAGTCTAGTGTCACACTATATAGTGTTATACTTGTCTATTGTCTATCACATCAGTCAACATCAAGCTCTTTGGTATCATGCAAGTACTTGTCTATGGCTTTCAATTTCTTTCCATTTCATTTCCATTATGCTTGTTATCATTCCTTTCCATTCCTAGTGTTAGCTTGTTATGATCTTTCATGCGGTATCAGAGCCATGTTCGTAGCCCTACTCTCTCTTGCCCTTTCCCTCCCAAGAGGTTGAGGTGAGGGAGGCCAAAGAAGCTACTCTACCTCATCCTCCTTGGAAGGCTGCCCTCTCCTCTGCTTCCTTGAGCACTCCCTCTTCTATCCAAGCCTCACCATGTTCTTTCTTTGCCATCAACTACCCCCTCCTCTCCTTCCTTGAGCACTCCTTCTACCCAAGCTTTACCATGCTCTTTCCTCGCTACCCCCAGCTACTACAGCCCGCTGCAACCGTACAGCCCACTTTAAGCAAGCCGTACAGGCCATACAGTTCTAAGTTGCTCCTCTCCTCTCGAGCATTGAGGAAAATTCCAAGTACCGGGAGATCATATCAGCATTACGTGTGACACAAATGGGTTATCATGATATGGTTCCTATGCTTATTGATCATGACAGATGATATGCAGACACAGCGGACTCCACAATACTGTACTCAAAGGACAAAGGCAAAGGCAAAGGCAAATTCAAGCCTTTCAAATGCAATCACTGTGGGAAGCTTGGTCACCACACCGAGGATCGTTCCTTCCAAAAGCTTGCCAAGCAACAACACAAGAATCATGTCAACTTGGTTGGGGCTGCAACAAGTGAAGACGAAGAAGAAGATGATGCTTCGACACCGACTCATGCTCTTATTGCCGACATTAGAGATCTCTCTCTCTCTATTTAGAGGTTTATGTACTTGATGATCGGGACTTTTGTTTCTTATCTATTATTTCTACAGCTTGATGTATTTTGGAATCCTCTGCCCTGGGTAGTCCCCCTAAAATGATATGTGTTGAGTGTTTTGTTTTCATTGAGTCTAAAGGTCCTCTGCCTTGGATAGTCCTCCTAAAAAGATGTATTGGTTTTCCTATTTTGGTGTGTGGCTTCCTAACATGTCCTATTATGAAGCCAAGGGGGGATGTACTGTGGGAGCCATATGTATTGGCTTTGATAGGTCTCGTTATCAGGCCTGGCCGAGTTCCAGGATGTTGGTGTATTCCTAGACCTATGAGCTAGTCATGTAGCCATGCTATAACATGAGCCTCTGAGCATGTTGAGTCTCAAGCCATGAGAGTGCTTGGATCAACCTCTGAACATGCTCAGACTTTAGCCTCTGAGTTACATAGGGTGCACAGTTTGATGACTGTCATTGTTATGTTCTGTTCTTGGTTCCATTCCAGTAGTCTCTCACCTTGCCTTCATGGGGGGGTGTTGGAATATGAAGCCAAAGTGAGTCTAAAATGAGTGTTCTGGGTGGTCTAGGTGTGTTTTATAGTCTAGTGAGTCCTAGACATGCCACGTGTCATATTGAGAGTTATCCCATATACACACTGTCTTTCTAAAGTCTAGTGTCACACTATATAGTGTTGTACTTGTCTATTGTCTATCACATCACTCAACATCAAGCTCTTTGGTATCATGTGAGTACTTGTCTATTGCTTTCATTTTCTTTCCATTATGCTTGTTATCATTCCTTTCCATTCCTAGTGTTAGCTTGCTTCTCTCCCTACCACTATGATATTTCATAGGCCTCCACTAGAAAGTGAGTGTCCTATCTCCTTTGGGGATGAAATGTATGAGTTCCTCTAGAGTATATGGAGGCAAGATAAACCCTCCCAAATCTCATAGAAGGCAAGAGTGATAGTGTCTTGCATGTATTCCCATGAGTGACAATGTCTTGTATGGAGTCCCAATGAGTGATGAAGGTGGGAATGATTCCATCGTTTACTTCCTGGCCACTTTGTCCTTTTATCCTCGATAAGGTAAGAAGTCGTGTCCATATCATAAAAGGGGCAACAGACTGGCCTCCTATCTTTGCAGTGACCAAACTAGGCATGTGCTCCCAAACATTGGTCTCAAGCAATGTCCACGAGGATATGCCCATCCCTAGACCTGGACATCCTGCCCCCGAGAGAACATAAGAAACCAAGGCATCCCTGTCTGAAACCTGAAAATCCTATGACTTGAAGTGGAATACCCGATCTCAAAAGCCCATGCCAAGTAGAGCACTCGTGAGGCCTATCATCTATAACAACCCAATCCAAGGGTATGGCTGCATCAATCTGCTCAATTCTCCTTTCACTTCCTCTGAGGTGACATATTAACTGAAATTTACGTCATCCAAAAGGTTTGTGAAATCCTTCCAAGAACCCACATCGAGACCACTTCATATAACGAGAAGGACTAAGACGTCTGTCATGATTATCAAGCATGATGTCATTCCACATGACTAGATGCCTATAATATCTTCCAGAGAAGAAGGGGAACTCTTTGAAGAGTACTCCTTGAAGCTGCCCCGATCTTTCAAGATATCACAAAAATACTAGAGTCTATGAATCCCCTATAGCCTCCATATCCTTTGCCACCGGATCCACTTGTCCACAAGGATAGAAATTCTTGTCCATATTCCTACCCTCAAGAGAAGTAGCTACATCCAACAAGGCAGTCCCATCCAATTCCACTGCTTTTGATGCAATGAATATATTGATATCGAAGAGAGGTATGTACTATGTCTCATATGCATCATTCTCAATTTTCTTTACCATTTTGTAGCAATAATCTCAATTTCATTTTGGGTTGGTCAACCTAGTGGAAATTTATGTCATAGGTTGTGTATCAAAACGAAATCTTCTTTGAATTATAAATATTTTATAGGTATAATTTCTCTTCTAAAAACTAGTCATTTTTAGGTTTTTTTCAAGAAAATTACTGAAGGAACATGGTAGAGAGAGGGAGAGAGAGAGGGAAGGCCAGGGAGAGAGGAAGTGATACTCAAAAGGAGACATAATGAAATGGAAATGAAATGACGAGCAATGAACAAAAATGAGAGTACTCACATGTAGACCAAAGAGCTTGTAGCTTGATACTTGATTGCTTTGACACTAGACAAGTAAAGCTCTTATATTAGAGCACACACACACATATGAACACCTATGCATATGGGATACCTCCCAATATGACACGTGGCATCCATAGGACACACTAGACTAGAACTCTCACTAGAACACACTAGAACACACATTTTTGACTCACTTTGGCTTCATATTCCAACACCCCCCCATGAAGGCAAGGTGAGAGACTACCGGAATGGAACCAAGAACAGAACATGACAATGATGGTCTAAGGTGAGGGACTATTGGAATGGAACCAAGAACAGAACATGACAATGATGGTCATCAAACTGTGTACCCTATGTAACTCAGAGGCTAAAGTCTAAGCGTGTTCAGAGGTTTGATCCAAGCACTCTCATGGCTTGAAACTCAACATGCTCAGAGGCTCACGGTACAGCATGGCTACATGACCAGCTCATAGGTCTAGGAATACACCAACATCCTGGAACTGGGCTAGGCCTGATAACGAGACTATCAAAGCCAATACATGGCTCCCACAGTACATCCCCCTCTTGACTCCAGGGACTAACTAGAAACATGGAGTCACACACCATAAAAGAAATACATCATTTTAGGAGGACAATCCAAGGCAGAGGACCTTTAACTGAAACATATATAAAAAAATATAAAAGATTTCATTCATTTTATGCATAGTAAGAAGGACAGAGAACCCATGATTCCGAAGTAGCTACCGCACAAGAGTGTGCACATCCTGATGCAAAGAGGTATGTCGGTGAAGAACCAGGCGAGAATGTCCTTGAATGATGTGTCGATGAAGGCCATAGGAGCAGCCACCAAGGGAGATCACGTCATGACTCTCAATGTGACGATCGGAGAGTCACCAAATGCACAGAAGAGGCTCAAAAATATGAGCGAAAGTGCTCAAGGGAGCTGCCCAAATCACTGCTGGACGTCACGGGAGTCCAAATCTGAGCAAAAAATGCCAGAAAATAGCCTAAAACTGCTCGGAATCGCCTTCTGAGAATTTGTACGGACGCCTGGCACTGTCACGCACCTGCCTGCAGAGGTCCATACGGACGTCTGTACGGACAAAAAAAGTCGATTTTTTTTTTCTTGAAAAGGTGGGGACAGGGTCGTTTATGTTTGGGAAGTGCCAAAATTTCAGAAAACATAGAAATCAGACCTCAAAAGGTCAAAAACAGCCGCTAGATTGCTCCAAAACAAGTTTCTGGCGACCAACTTGCGAGAAATGTCCGCCAATGCTGAGGGAGAACCACGAACTGATGCGGGAGTGAGCTGAACTCACAAACGAGGACCGCAGAGTACTTGATGGCGACGAACCATGGTGAGGCTAAGGGAAGGGAGGCTCGAACTTAGAGGAGAGGGGAGCTTCCATTTGCGGGCTTCTCTCATCCTCTAGATAGAGCAAGAAGAAGGGGAAGGTAGGAAGGGAGGCTCTGATACCACATGAAGGAACATGGTAGAGAGAGGGAGAGAGAGAGGGTAGGCTAGGGAGAGAGGAAGTGATACTCAAAAGGAGACATAATGAAATGGAAATGAAATGACGAGCAATGAACAAAAATGAAAGTACTCACATGTAGACCAAAGAGCTTGTACCTTGATACTTGATTGCTTTGACACTAGACAAATACAACTCTTATATAAAAGCACACACACACATATGAACACCTATGCATATGGGATAACTCCCAATATGACACGTGGCATCCATAGGACACACTAGACTAGAACACACTAGAACACACATTTTTGACTCACTTTGGCTTCATATTCCAACAATTACTTCATTAAGTATGAAAGAAAACCGTGAGATCAAGCTCAAATGCGGGAGTACATCATGCAATGCATGAGGAAAAAAACAGCTCAAAATGAGCTAATAAAGATCCAAGCCGGAGGCTGAAAATGCCATCTCAACCTTGAAGGAGACACAGAGAAGAAGGGAGATCCTCTCCAAACTCTGAAAAAAGTAATTCTCCTAGCTATGGCTGCTTTGGAGGATCCTTGCATGGTCGCCCAAATGGCCATCAGAGTGTGTAATGTGTCGGCTGGCCATAGTCTGGGAAGGGTGAACCTGGATACTCTCCATCGCCTCTGTACATCTGGCTCTCCAAATATGCCAAGCTGCAATGCTAGCCAAAATCTCCCAAGATGTGTCTACTGAGGCATGAGCAGCTCTGAAAGGAGTGAAGGGAACATCCTGGTGGGAACACGACTCCACTAAGTGTCACCGTACAATGAAAGCTGTGGATCTGGATCATGTCCCTCGAAGAACACCTGTGGGCTAGTAAGAGATAACCAAGCCACTGAACCCCAGGTCATATAGGAAGGTGTTGTATGAAAGATGCTAAAAATCCTAGCAAAACCTTTCTAGATCGTCCTCGCCTGTCTGCACTCACAAAGGCAATGTTGTACTGACTCAAATGCCATGTAACAACGAGGACAAGTAGGGCCAGCCCCGAACCTGGATCTCCATAGGTTCACTGCAATCCCTCCATGAATAGAAAGCCAAAAGAAAAGAGTGATCTTCAAATTCCTGAGGGATTTCCAGAGCCTACATCAAAAGTTTTTCCGCACCACTGCAGAAATCCGAAAACTATCCGAATGTGGTGCTCTAGAGGGCCTCCAACCTCTACTGCTGAGCTGAAATCTCCTGGCATTTCTAACTGTGTAGCGAAAGAAGGGGAAGCTCTTCTCTCGGTGCCCGTTATCAATCCATTCTCACTCCCCTGGGTCCCACTGCAAGAACCTAATAGGGGAACCACCATACAGCCAGAGTCTCCAAGACCCCAACGCAAGGAGAATAGGATCAGGGTCAAGATACCACTGTGAGTCCCTACCCCACCTCATGAATCGTGCAATCCTGACAGGCTGAAAAGCAACCTCCAAAAGAATATATTCAGAAGATCTGACAAGTTTGCCTCCTGACTAAACATCAAAGACAAGGGTATCCTCATGTGCATCCTGCAATGCAATGATCTATAACGGAATGCCCATCCCTGAAAATGCTCCCCACCAAGTGAACTCTGTAAGCGGCATGTCATTTGTATCAATCCACTCTGGCAAAATGGCTGCCTGTATCTGTTGTATCCTGAGTGCACTCCGTGTGAGGTGGCCAATTGCTAAGAGTCTCTGATCCTCTAGAAGTCTCATAAAGGCTTGCCAAGAGCCTACAGTAGAGGCAGGTCTGAAGTAGAAGGCTGATTATTTGCTGTATTTTTAGGGACAGATTTTTGAAATCTTCCCTTATTCCGATCATTGGCTGCAAAGGCCTGATCTGAGTGGATCTGAGTGCATACTGGCATTCCGATTCACACGGCTCTGTTCCTCCTGCAGTAAAAGTGCAACCAATTGATCAAAGGAATAATAGTTGGCATTGTCCATGGCAACCAACCTCAAGGTAGTGGCAAAACCTTGGTAAGAGTCAGGCAACCCATCCAATGTGCCTGATACAAGTTGTGAGTCAGGGATGTCCTCATCAATATTAGCCAATTGCTCCTTTAAATCTTGGATAGCTGTAAGATATGCATCCATGTTATCACCCTCATTCAGACGAGTATCCTTCAGCAGCTTGCGAAGATAGGCAACACGGGCCTCATTGCGTACCTGATACAAGGAAGCAAGCTTATCCCAAGAGTCCTTAGCAGTAGTGCATGATCTGATATGAGGTATAAGACTCTTCTTAACAGAAAGAGCAATCAATGCCTGTGCCTTAGCATCACGGCCATCCCACTGAATCATCTCCTGAGTAGGAGGTACAAAGGCATCACGGGAAGAACCACTGGATGTGACATCACTAGTGGAAGATGTAGCCTGCCTGACAGCAGGCCTAGGCTCATTGCCATTCACAATATTCCACAAATTTTTGGCCACCAAGACATGCCTCATCATAAATGACCACATAGGGTAGTTAACCCCATCGAGTTTATCATCAGCACCGAAGGCCCCAAAGAAATCATCTTTGCCACCAGCCATTATGCAGTCAAATGCACAAGAATGACAAAAACAAAGAGCAAGAGCCTCAAGCTCTCAACTGCAAGTATCAGTGACTGAATGCGTAAGCCTCAAGGCTTTTCAAAGGATAACCTCAACTGAGCAAGATCACTGCCAAAGTGTACTGCTGTCCACTGTCAAATGGTACCTGAAAAGCCAAGTCCAGAGGCACAAGGGCCTTGCCAACTGTGCAACAGAAAGAACAGAAGCTTACCAGATGAACCTGTGGAAGAAAGACAACAAATGTCCACCAAAGAATGACCAAATATCAGCCCAGAAGCTGAGAAAAGTCAATGACAAGCACGCAGCCTGTATGTAGCAGTCAAAAGTGACTGGAAATCAGCAAATGGTGACTGAATATCACTCCAGATGCCACCAAAATCAGTTCGCCCAGCAAAAGAGGGGATTCTGGTGCAAGATCTGAGTGTCACGCGCACAATGTCAAGTAGAAATGACCAAAAAACAGAAAAATACAGTTGCTGCAGCAGTAAATCTCTGATTTGAAAGTGTATTCCAGCTCCAGGAAGCAAACCAATCACTCAAAAAGTGACAATGGTGCTGTCCAAGTTGAAAAACAGCAAGAAAATGCCTGAAATGCAGTCGCCCCAGCCAGGAATGCAATCAGATCCAGTCGCCCAGCTGAAAACCACCAGGAATAGGTGTCGCCCAGCTAAATGGTGCCCAGTAGGAGAGGCAACCAGCAAAAAACAACAGATCTGGTGCAGATCTGACAAAAAAACCGTAGATCTGGTGTAGATCTGACAAAAAACAGCAGATCTGGTGCAGATCTGACAAAAAACAGCAGATCTGGTGCAGATCTGAAGTTGCCCTGCTGAAAAACACCCAGAAAGAGTGTCGACCAGCAAATGGGAGTCCGGGAATGCAGTTGTCAAGCTCCAGGAGAGAGAATCGATGCAGTTTCCAGCCCATTCAGCCTGTAGAAGCAGTCGCCCAGCAAAAGGAAGCAATCTGGAGAAACTTTTCGCGACAGAAACCTTCGAGACGGAAGCAGGAAGCCAGAAAGAAAGGCGACTTGCTGAAAATCTGTCCTGAAAGAAGGTAGGCAGCAAAAGTGAGATCGAGACAAAGTTTTCACGCGGGGGAAGGCTGGAAACCAAGGCAAAGCTGCTCTGATACCACTGCTGGGTGGAGTGAACAACGGAAGCAACAGGAGACGGAGGCAAGAAGCAAAGTGTGCTGCTGAAGTTGTATTACCGAAGTTATGAAGAATACAAAAGATACACCTAATATAATGAAACCCTAACTGGGTGTCATACATGTACTAGGTGTCCCAACTGGAACTAGTACTAAGGGTACCATAGGTCCTAACTGATAATATCTAGGCCTACAAGGCACATACCAAGGAATGAGTGACACCTATGGATAGCCCATAGAGTGGCCTACAGGATCCCCCCCGCCAGGCATCGACACCCCCTCCCAAAGGGGAAGGCTGGACTGGGGTCAAAAGGAAACGGAAAGGAAACAAAACAGTAACAAAAAAGCCCCCCCCTCTCCAGCAAGAGACTCTTGTGGTCACCAGTCAGTAGCAGCCCGGTAAGGGGAAGGAGAAAGGGAAGGAGAAGGTCAGCTAGCCTCCCCCTCATCCTTCACCCCGCCCCCCCCCTCCTCCCCCCTCCTCCTCAGTTCCTCTATCTCCCCCCCCTCCGGGACCCCCCCCGGCACCTTTGGTTTCAGCCCCCCCCTCTCCCTCGAGCATGTTCTTGCAGGAACCCCCCATCCGCCTGCGCCGCCTGCGGCCCCGAAGCCAGCACAGACCTCCTCCGCGCCTATCCTCCCTGGCCCGGTGAAGGGGAGAGGCCCTTCCCCGCAGACAGCCAGCACCACTCTAGCTCCTTCGACAGCCAACACCCCTCTTTCTGGTTCTGACTCCTCATCTTTGTCCCCCCACCCAAGGGCAACTCCTAGAGCTCTACCTTTGGAGTTTTACCGAGCAGGACCTTGGGATTACTTGGATGCAGCTGGTATTGGCTCCTTCCCTGCATACCTAGACATCAGCATCTTCTTCCTCCGAAAGGGGGCGGAGGGTAAGGTGTCTATCCTTTCCCCTCATGATGGTCTTGGCTATTCCTTCACTATCACCAGTGACGGGAATGAGCAATGGACGAATGAAAATGTTTGGGAGACGATTCATGATCAGTCCCAGGAGCAGGTGCAGGATTGGATCGGTAGCAGAGCAGCGGAGCTTCTTCAGCAGCAGTGGAAGGAGGGTGATGTTCGTCTGAGATGGCGCCACAGCGCCAAATGCTTCCGCCTTTTGGTCATCATTCGACCGCCTTTGGAGTGGATCTACGCGGAAGGGCTCCGCCCGTGGAGGACCTCAGAGGTAGCGGGCTTCTACAGTATGTCCCTAGCGGAGGCTTCGAGTTGGTTAGAAAGAGCTTACCACCATGGGACGAAGGGCCTTTCCCCTCTGCTGAAGGTTTTAGAGGATGGGTCCGATGATCCGGCCTCTCCTTCAAAACCTTCACAGAAGCACCTTCGTCTGCACACTGGACATCCTCCGACCACCTTGACAGCGACCGCAAGCAGACAGCTGTTTGTGGCCCCTCTCTCCTCTTCATGAGTATACGCATTATCTCTTGGAACTTCAACGGGTTCCACTCATCAAGAACCCACGGCCCCAGAAAGATGGTGCTCAGACAGGAGCTCCAGCTAGCTTTGGTGGGAAGGGCAGATGTGCTCCTATTACAGGAACACAAGCTTTCGGCTTCTCATACCAGTAAGTGTGGGAAGGTCCTCACAAGACACTCCCACACCTACTGGGAACCTTCGATTGGCAAGCAGGGGAGGAGCGGGGGTGTCTGTACCTCCATCGACGCTTCTCTAGTTCAGCATGTGTGTGGTTTTGGCACCTTGATCCCAGGACGAGCGCTTTGGGTAGGCTTGAATATTGAGGGATCCCGCATCGGCATCCTCAATATCTATGCCCCGACCGACCTTAGACGGAGAGCCTCTTTCTAGAGCTCTTTGACAGACTTATTGCCAGAGATGGATTCTTGGATTGTAGGAGGGGATTTCAATAACCTTGAGACTTTAGAGGATCAGCAGGACGGGGCCCAGAGCTCCTCGGTATAGCTCAGGCGGAGCAGGGGGAATGGGACTCCTTCTTGTTCGCTGTGGAAGGACGGGACAGTTGGAGGGAGCCTTCCTTCTGCAGATGGACAGGGAGCCTGGACTTCTCTTGGGGTTACAGGAGGGAGGGAGGCAGACTTTTGGAGCGGTTGGACCGTTTCTATGTCAGTGATTGGGCGATAGGCAGAGGTGGAGAGTCAGGGGTGGTTCCAGGGACGACCCTCTCTGACCATGCCCTAGTCATCCTAGTCCTGGACTTAGCCTCTCATTCCTTACCTCCCCGCTTGTGCCGGATCCCAGACTCCATCTACTCCAAAGCAGCGGTTTGCCATGTTAGAGGAGATCACCCAGCGACGCTCAGAGTTCTCGTTTCATGCTTCCAAGTCCTTTTGGGCTAGGAAAGGCGACACAATGTGCAGAGAGTTCTTCAGGACTCATGGCCTTGGTTTCTTTCTACCTCATTCCTCTGAGGTGTTTTTTATTACATGCTTAGCATGTTGTATTTCCGCACGGAGCTTGCTCTAGCGAGTTTCTTACATAATAGAAGTCTCTTTTGTGCAGAAAATAAAAAATAAAATGAGTGTTCTAGGTGGTCTAGGTGGTGTTTTATAGTCTAGTGAGTCCTATACGTGCCACGTGTCATATTGGGAGATATCCCATAGACATTGTGACTTTCTAGAGTGTAGTGTCATACTATATAGTGTTGTACTTGTCTATTGTCTATAATATCAGTCAACATCAAGCTATCTACATGTGAGTATTTTGGTTATCATTGACTAGCACTTGTTCTTTCATTTTGCTTTTCATTATGCTTTCCACATTTCCATTCCGTTCCTAGCTAGCTACTAGATCTCTTCATATGGTATCAGAGCCATGTTCCTAGCCCTGCTCTCTCTTTCCCTTTCCCTTTCCCTTCCAATAGGTTGAGGTGAGGGAGGCCAATGAAGCTACTCTAACTCCTCCTCCTTGGAAGACTGCCCTCTTCTCTCCTTCCTTGAGCTCTCTTCTCCATGCCATAATCTGCCACCTCTCTTCTCCTTCCTTCAGCTACATCTTTTTGTGACCTGCGGACGATGTGATGCTTCTATCCAGAGCTAGAAGCAGATTCACGGCTTTCTGTCTTCAGCAAAGCTGTAGAGGACCTTGAGTACTACAAATTTCGTTTTACATCATTGCAATATGAGTTTTTTGTGAAAAGTTACAGCCCTTGCAAGAAGTGACGGAATTTGTTTCTGCGCGCGAATTTTGTTATGGAGCTCAATGATTTGACAGCCCAAGCATGATGCAACCAGCTCAACGTGGAGCTGTCCATCCTCTTCATCGTCCAGCCTGCCATTTGCTCCTTCTGCCCGATATTCTCTTGGAGCTGCCTAATTCTCTTGGAGCGCTGTCCACGCTGCCTCTATCTTCTCTTCCCGTCACTTGATGTGAGCTCTTGACGTTACATTGCGGTGACTCCTTCACGTGACTACTCCAAACTTTGGTGAAGACTTCCTGAAAGAAAGAAAAAGAAAGAAAGAAAGTCTATTAACGTCCACTGGAGACCAAAAGGTCTATGGGACAGCAAGAAACCCTCTAGTACATCTGCTTTAGGGAGGGCACATGGCAGCTCCCAAGGAGTGCAAAAAGAAACCCCAATTATTTAGAGTACCTACATGATATTCTGGAGAGTAAACAGCCATACATCAGTTTAAGACTGAGAGTCTTTTGGTTTTGATTTAAAATCTCTGATTAGTGCTACCCCTTCGCGGTAAACTGACCATTTTCCATCCTTTTTGGCAGCCCTGACTTTAGCTAATTCAGTTGTGTTGTACTCAAAGTTTATGGCGACCCACCAAGAGTCACACTTGGGTCACGTCATGGTCACCTCAGCAACATGCCAAGTTGTTAGACCTTGGTCATACCTAGTCGCAGCGTGTTCACATGTGTTCACATCTTGGACTTGACATGGACATGACTTGGACATGACATGACTTGACATGGACATGACTTGGACATGACATGACTTGACATGGACATGACGGAAGCAATACATGACTGAAGAGTGCCAAACCTCAACCTTGACTCACCATGGTCAAAGTCAATCAGAGGGAAGTATTGGCGCAATGGTATGCGGGATACACCTGTTGGTGCACATGGGAAGCAGTCCAACAGTTAAGAGGCTAGGTGGTGCACCAACCCTCTCAACCAACTAGTGTCAGGAGCGCAGGAGAACACATGGAGCACGGGATTCACTGACCCAGGACAGGCTGGAGTGTTGCGGAAGCCATCAAGGACAGAGCGGCCCACAAACGGTGGAATGGCTAAGGATGGCTAAGGGTGCAAGAAGGCAACCAATAGGAAGAAGGTGGGGAGATTGGTAGCGGGGGGTGGAGCAGAGGAGGAGAAGGTGAAGAGGGGAAAAGGGGAAAGGAGAGGGACATTCTGGCAGGGACGAGAGGCGGGAGTGAAGGAGTGAGAGGCTAGAGTCAAGAGCTTGCCTCGTGTGTATCTTCGGGGAGTGTATCAGTCATCCTGCTTTTCTAATGAGTTATGCTACTTCCCATCTCTGCTCGCTACTCTAAAATCTCTTTTCGTTGTGTTCTCCTCCCCTCCTCTCCCTTCACCTGGTACAACGGACCTGTGTCATGTGGTTGAAGTTCCTTGCTGTTCATGTCGAGGGATGGCTTTCATGATGTTGTTCCGCTCTGGTCTTCTTCTTGCTCACATCACTTCAGCACTTGTACCGCTTGCACATAGTTGACACCATCTACCGCTTGCACATAGTTGACACCATCTACCGCTTGCACATAGTTGACACCATCGACAAGCACTCACCTACGTACCATCAGTGACACTTATGGCACGTCTTACTCGCTTCTCGCACCAGTGGCCCTAGGCCTCCGGTAATACTTCCGGAAGTGTTAGGAAACCCCCCCCCTCAGACAGTTTATGGCGATCACGGTGGGACACTGCTGGTGTTGAGTAGCACGAGTGAAGTGGTGATCTAGGGTCCTAGAGAGAGGTCTTATGCCGAGTAGTTCTGAAACATTTGAAGGAGCTAGTGAGAGAACTAGAAGGTACTTGAGGAGAGTGGAGAAAAGACTTCCGGCAAACCAAACTAGGTACAAGAAGCATTACGTGCGACGAAAGTTTGCGAAGTCCTCAACTCGAGCACAAAGTGAGCCCATTGGAGCAGTAGCCAGAGCAAGTAACTTCATCGACACTCTCATTGACTTGGACCAACAAGAACCCTGGTGGTCAGATCCGGACTCCGGAGAAGAAGAAGTGCAAAGCGGAGAACAGGTGGAAGAAGAGGGTACTAAGGACGAGGACTCCTCAGGGACTCATCAAGGTCAAGGCAGCCCCTCTCCTCCTCCTGCAACGATGTCTTCATCAACCACCTCTTCTACCGGAGTGGTGACTCCATCTGCTCCCGCCTCAACCTCTTGTGGACAAGCTGCTACCTCATCTGTTACGCATAGCTCCGGGCTCCTAGCTAATCCCTCTTCTATATCTATTCCATTGGGGGGTACTTTTGCTCCGGCCATGCCTTTACCTGCCATGATGGTTTCATCTCCCTTTCCATCCACACCGGTGTTGCCTTTTCCACCACCTTCTTCCTTCCCTTCTGCTTACTCATCCATGACTTCAACTCCGTCCCTCTCTTTCCCAAATGCTCTCCCATCCTCTTTCACCCCCACATCTTCCATGTTCTCACCCTTTCCCTCTGCAACACCGAGACCCCCCACTTACGCCCTACCATCTGGGTACACTTCCTCTATGACTACATCAGTAGTGACTTCTCCATTGTGGTCCTCCACAGGAGGGGTTGTCGGGGTGGTCTCCTCCTCGGGAGCACCAACACTCATTACAGCCCCATCGGGACTCCCTCCAACTCTTGCATCCTCTCCAACCTCTCGGGTGGGGATGGCCCCCTCTCCAACCTCTCGGGTGGGGACGGCCGTTCTCAGTCCTCCAGACAGAGCGAGACTTCTCGAGCTACTCAACAAGGTCCACGTGAAGACTCAAAAGTTCAAAGGCCACCTCCATGAAGATGCGGAAGCTCATGTGAGGAAGTTCCTCACAGCATGTAGAGCTAAAGGTGTGGAGAATGAGCATGCGTTCCTTCACATCTTTCCCTCGTCATTGGAGGATGCTGCGGATGTATGGTATAGTCAATTTCCTCCGGACCACTTCCAGACGTGGACAGACCTAAGGGAGGAATTCTTACGCACTTTCAAGTTGGAAAAATTCAAACACATGATTGTCCCAGAGTTATCCACTGACACCATGAAGCCTGGAGAGAGCATCTCTGAGATGTACACAAGGATGAGGGTCTTGGCGGCAAAGATGTCGGTGCCACCCAATGACGCCGTCATGAAGGGGTGGTTTTTGAAGGCCTTACCCTCCACCATTGCTATAAGGTTGGTTGACAAACTTCCTGAGCATGCCTCACTACAAGAATTTCTGAGGGAAGCGGTGAAGATGGAACGGTCCCAGTTAAGTTTCGCCTCAACACCCGCTCAGACCGCCCAACTTCCGAGAGAAGAGGGCTCACAGGCATGGCAGCAACTCAAGAAGGAATTAGAAGAAATCAAAGAAGGTCTGAAAGACAGAACAAAAGTGGATGGACCGTCACCCTTTGAAGCTCAGATATAAGAAGTGGTCTCTGGTGCACGGACTGCAAGGGTTCTGGCCATGGCTACTGGGAATATCCATCGAAGTGTAAGGTACCCACCCCAACCTCCTTTTGCACATTTTGTGAAATTCATGGACATGATGCCTCCGAGTGTAGGTATCTTAAGGGGTTGAGGAAGCTTCTGCCGGAGTATCCAATTGGGGAGCCACTGGTGGCTACAATCAACAAAGCTGCACCGACCACTTCAGGGCCAGTACCCCTAGCTTCAGCCCCTGTGAAGGCACCTGAACCACCCACCCACCCTATCATTCCACCTCCACTACTTCCTAATCCTCCTTTGCTCCAAGCTCCTACTCCTAGTGAATTTGGGGCTCCATACTTCTACCCTCCGCCCTACTATGCACAGTATCAACCACCTACGTCAGGGGGTGGATATGGACCCCCTTATGTTCGCGGTCGACGGGGTGGGTTCCGAGGTGGACGTGGAGGCAGAGGTACCAACTTTCGCAGGCCCATCATGTGCTATAGATGTGGCGAGTATGGCCACTACCAAGATGATTGTACACAACCATTTGGGGGACCCTCTTGTACACAGTGCAACACAAATGACCACTATACCAGAGATTGTCCCAATGGCAGAAGGGAATTAACATCGCAAGTCAACATGGTTGATGTAGTAGTGGCGGGGGAGGGTGACAAACCCCATTTGATTGGTGCAGTGTTGGGAGCTGTGACTAGGTCACAAATGAAGGGTGACAGTAGTAAGGATGATTCAACATCAATATCGGAGGCCTCATCACCAACTAACACCAGCTCAGTCACTAGAAGAGCATCCCCACCTCCTTCCTCCAAGGTGGATAGTGGGCACAAGACTACATCGCCCTTGTCCTCTCCTGTAACTGGATTAGAAAGGACCCGAGGGGCCCCACAGCCATCAAGACCTATCAATAGCTCTAAAACTACCTCAGCTCCAAGTGAGCAATCTATGCCTTCAAGGTATCAGGAGGTGATCAGGAGTGTCACCAAAGATCTTCAATCTAGTTCTGAAGATGAAGGAGTCACACCTCAGTTTCCTTCCCGCAAGTCCAAAATAGTGAGGTTTGCAACAGAAGTGACAACTTCAGGGCAAAAACGTGAAGAGTCGCAGGCAGGCCCATCCACCTTCCACTCAGGAAGCACAATGAAGCAAGAGAAGGAAAAAGGGGTGAAGCCTAGTAGTGCCAAAGAAAAGGGGAAATGGGTGATGGGAGAGTCACCACAGGAAATATTGACTGAGAATTCAGAGGCACCTCCTCTCCCTCGCGTAAGCTTCGACCCTCGGCCAGAAGCTCGGCGGATGAAGGCACAAAATATTGCTGCTACTGTCCAGCCCTATTCTTTGATGGATGACTTGATGGATTTTAGGCCCAATATCACCTTACGACAACTCTGTCAATTGTCTCCACATATCAAGCATCAGACTATTGCATTTGTGAATCGCATGCCAGGAGGGCGCCAAAGGGGATCTGTTCAGGGCGAACCCACGCCAGAGACAGTAACAGTTCAAGATGGAGTAACACTAGGCAATTGCTCAGCCTATGCTGCCCTCACATGTGAACAAAGTCCCAAGCTCGCAGTGGAGATCAATGGGGTGGAGCTGAAAGATGTTTTCTTGGATGGTGGGGCAGCAGTAAACATCATGCCGAGAGGTACTCTTCAACAACTGGGTTTGAAATTGACAACTGACGTACATTTCCAAGTACGCATGGCGGATCAACGCAAGGTGAAGCCTATGGGGGCTGTAAAAGGTGTTCACATGAAGATTGGGGGAGTTACATTCCTGTCCAATTTTGTTGTACTTAATATGACAGAGGGTGAGCAGACTTATCCTCTACTTCTTGGTAGACCATGGTTACGCTCAGCAAAGGCCATTCAAGATTGGTCAAGTGATGAAGTTCGACTACCTTTGGGATCCACATCCTTAGAAATAGACATGGTTACTGGAAGGGCCCGCCACCGACCTGTGGAACTTGGGGAAGAGGATTTTGAAGAAGAAGAAGGGGTGGAAGAGGAGCGATGGGCACTTGGGGATTGGCCCCTACAGGAAGAAGAGTTGGCCTATGTGGAGGACTCACCCTTCCACGATGTAACAGCGGCACGAGATGTTGGTGAGAGCTTGACGTACTTGTTGGAACATGCTAGACCAGATGAGGAACATGCTAGACCACATGACGTACTTGTTGGAACATGCTAGACCAGATGAGGAAGAAGCTGACATCTTGGATTGGATGGGGGCCCTGGGATCCTTAGCCATCAACATGGTGGAGTTGTGTCCAGAAGAGGATCCTGAAGCCCATTTTGGTACTTCACGGAATGCGCAAGAGGTGAGCCAGGAAGCCTCTTCCCCACCTGGTTTGGCTAATCTCATGTATGAACGGATGCCTTTTGGCCTTCTTAATAATCCCCACATGTATCAGCGAATGATGTCCGCAAGTACCAGA